>NW_016108004.1:339097-369692 GCF_001604975.1 Cebus imitator
TGTGAGTCTGGGATCAAGGCTCAGCATGTGGGTGGGGTCAGATCTTAATGCAGGACCAGGATCAAGGTTCAGTCGGTTCAGGATCAGCGCTCAGTGTGAGGCTGGGATCAAGACTCAGTGTGCAGCTGAGGTCAGGGCTCATTGTAGAATCAGGATCAAGGTTCCATTTGTCCCAGACCAGGGCTTAGTGTGGCGCTGGGCTCAGGTCTTAATGAGGAACATTTTCTGTCCCCCACTGTGAAAAGTCCAGGACTCTCTACCACCTTACCCATGGCTTTGAAAATAACACAGCCTGCCCCCCGGGGATCAGGGCCTGTCTCCTGAGCCCCTGCTGTGCCTGTCTTCTACCCTGGCGAGGCTGGTCCTGTGGTCCACTCCAGGCAGCTGTGCTGGGATGCCCAGTTTCCCTCTGCCCTAACAGAAGTGGCTCAGGCAGGGAAGCTCCTCCTGGCCTCCCAACCTGGCCTTCAAAAGCACAGCAAGGACAGTCAGCCTTTTAGCGTGAATGCCAGAGTGAAAAAGTGCTTTGTGGTTTATGTCAGATTTCCCAGTTATCCACCCACTGCCCCATCCTGTTTGCCCAGGCGATCCAGTGCCAATGGAGGTAGACCCGGGTCCCGCTGAATATGAAGGTGAAGGTGTCGGCTGGCATGTGGTATTGAGGTGCACAACCCAAATACCTCCTCCCATTACGAGGTCTGAAGTCCCTTTTTCCCAAAAGAAGGAAGCAGAACAATGCCAGTCCTGACCCCTGGAGGGCTGAGTGGGCACTGTACTGGGGCCACCTCCATCCATCAGGCTTCTGTTTATCCCCGTGGACAATCTCGACCCCGCGGCTCCTTGCTTTTAAGCCACACTTGTAGATGCTCCTGCCTGACCCTCCACCCCGGTTCAGTTTTCAGCTCTCTGAGGGTATGGGCTGCTGGATCCCTGGCCCTGAGTGACCAGGCCTACTCACTCACAAACCTCAGAAACAGGGACCAATTCAGAGGCTGGCCTGGATGGGCATCTGAGCTGGGCTTGCCTCTGAGGACAGCAGGGTCAGGGCAGGAGGTGGCACCTGCCCCCGAGCCCCCCGCTCGCCCAGCCAAGCCCCCCTGCTATCTCTGTTACTCTCAAGCAGAGGGTCAAGTTGGTCTGCTGGCAAGACACATGGCTCTCATTTTAATTAATTAAAGAAAAATCTAATCATTGCATTAAACTTCTCATTACTCCACTTGAATACCCGTTAAGTAAATTTAATTACCAGAGGATTGAGTTTCCCAGCCTCTTTCATTAGCTTCTGATAAGATGGGGAGGGGGAGGGGAGAGGGCAGCAGTGGCAGAACAATGCCAGTCCTGACCCTGGGAGGGCAGAGTGGGCACGGTACTGGGGCCACTGCCAGCAGACTTCAGTATTCCTTAGGGACAGGCTCAACCCTGGGCCTGGGGGAGACCCCCTGCCCGAGCTGCCCCTAAGGAAGCAAGGGCCTAGCATTTGGCTACAGTCAGCACGGAATGCTTGCTTTCCCACCACTGCTGGTTATTTATACCCCACCTCCCTCCAAAAGAATTGGAGGCTGCTGAGAGCCACAGGGGCTCCAGGACATGCTGCAGAGCAAAGGATGACATCAGGACAAAGGAAAAATGAGAGAGAAGAGGCCAGAGACAACAAGGTGATTGAGCAACCGCATGCCACAGCGTCCTGGGCACGTATCAGAAATGGGCCACAAACTGGCTGTGAGCTTCCTGGCGGTCAAGACAAAGAAAGCATTGAGCTTTGGTGCTGATGCAGTGACCAGCAGAGTACTCATGAGGAAACACCCACTGGGCCTTGGTCTTTCACCTGTGAAAAGGGCGGAGCTGAAACATGGACTAATGCAGAAAACCACTGGTCAGAGCCATCAGCAGAGGCTTCCTGGAGAAGAAGAGACCTGAACTGGGCGTTGAAAAGCAGAAAGGGCCGAGAGTGAGGAAGGGCACGCTAGGCAGGGGAGCTGCAGGCTAAGGGGAGGAGAGACCGGGAATTACTAGAGGAGAAGCAGCAGGGGCGGAGGGCGAGTGCACAGCCTGGGTGTGGAAGAGCTTTCTTCAAAGGAGGGGCCAAGGGTCCATCCCATCCCCAGCCCCCAGGTTGGCAGCCAGCCCCCTACGGTAGAAGACGTCAGCACTCTGGGGCAAGAGGAGCAAAAGCCAGAGGAGTTGACACACCTGGGAAGTCCAGATCCGGCCAGGCTGGGCCACAGGCTCTGCCTTCCTGCACTAAAGGCTGGCTGCCTAGATGCCCTTGATGGCCAGCACACCACCCTGTCCTCCAGATGCCCAGAGGGTTGCTGCAGCTTGTGGCTCCCCCTTTTCCAGGGAACTGCCCTTCACAAATGGGGGCCACCTCACCTGGACAATCCAGACCCTCCCACAATGACTGATTAACACAGGGGCCCTTGCGGGGGCAGGAAGGATAATTCTGTTGTGTGAATTATGCTCCAGGGTCCCCTGAACCAGCCCAAAGCCCAGCTTTGCCTGGGCTGTCATTCCTACCCGAGTCTCTTTTCTTGCTCCCTTCCCCCGAGGCCCTGCTCATCTCAGGTTCTGCCTCTAAGGTTTCTGATCAACGATACTCCTCAGCAGCTCCTTCCAAGTTCATAAAAACAAACAAACATTCCCAAATCGGCGACATCCCAAACTTCCTGGAGAGGGAAGCAGGGAGGGGAAGGGAACGAGGATATACTGAGAACCTGCTAGATGTCAGTGCTTTCTATGCGTCATCTCAGGTAGTTTGCTCAGCATCCCTTCCAGGTGAAGTTCATTATCAGGTGAGGAAACTGAGGCATAGATTTGTCCAAGGGCACACAGCACGTCCATATCCATCTAGGACACCATCTAGAATAATTACCTGTTATATGGCTTCCCTAGTTGGGGAGGGGTCTCCCTTCTCCTGTCAGCCGGATCCCAACATTCCTTTGGGAAACACTCACCCCTCATTCCTGGTCACATGGTTGGGGAAGGACGACCCTGAGCCCCAGCATGTTTCTAAGTCCTGGGCACCCAGTTAAGGGTTCAGGATGAGCCGAATCCTGCCAATAGGATCCCAAGATCAACTCGGGGACTTCGATTTGTTGTGTCAGGGAAGACTTTAAGACTTTGTCTCCACCCCCAACCCTAGATCTAAACCTAGAAGCATGTTACCCCAGAAACTGCTGCCAGGCATCTTTTGACCATGCCATGCCAAACGCCACTAAGCATGGAACCATCACCAAGAAGAGGAATGAGGGGATACAGACAAAAACAAGGTCCTGCTTGCACTGTCTGAACCACTGGATCAAGCCCTGCCTGAAGCCCATATTATCACCAAACACGTTGGTTACATGAGCTGATAACTTCATTTTAATGAAGTAGGGTTTGTTTTCGTTTTTGTTCTTTGCTACTTACAATCAAAGGGATCCTGACAGATACAGTGTACAGAAAGGTTTCCTTCTTGTTCTGAAGACTGAGAAGGCTTGGATATCCCCAGGAGCCAGGGAACAGGTACAGCGGGGATGCCACCTACCGTGACTGCTGCTGTGTCCCGCTGGGTCCCAAAGCTTTCGGAGTCCCTTTGGCCCAGGTCGGGGTCAGGAGTAGGCTTGGGAGCTGGTCCAGGAGCCGGATAGTGAGAGCCCTGGAGATGCAGGCTGAAGGCTGGGCAGCCCCACAGACTCAAGGGAGCCAGGTCACTGTCATAAGATCCCTAGAAAAGAGGAGAAACAAGAGTGAGTGGTAACGTTCACAAGGGCCCGAGGGGTGCAGGAGGAAGGGCAGATGGCGGCCACACCTTGGGGAACATGAGACCAAAGGAAGAACCCCGGAAGTATCTCTAGACCAACACTGTTCAGCGGAACCTTCCGTCGTGACAAAAATGTTCTGCCTCTGCCCTGTTCGATATGGCAGCCAGCAGTCACATGTGGATACTGCAGTTCGGATAGTGTGATAAAAAGCTGATTTTTAATTTTGTTTTATTTTAATTAATTTGCATTTAAATCTAAACAGCCACATGTAACTAATGGCTACCACGCTGGACAACACAACTCCGGATCAACTCTTGCCTACCTCTTGGACACAGTACCTGGGAAAACCTGAGGTCCAGAGAGAAGGGACTTGCCCGGGGTCACACAGTGAGAGGGTGGCAAAGCCAAACGCAGTCCTCCAACTCCCAGCCCTGGTACTCCTCGGTACCCACTGCCCTCCCGCCGTGGCCTTGTGTCTTCCCGTCATGCTCATCACTAGCAGAGTGTCCTGCAGCCCTGAAACCCATATGCCTCCCCGGGGAAGCCATGTCCCTGGGGAAGGGTATCAGGCCACACTTGAAGGGACCGATCTCCTCCAGTCACTGCCACTGGACCCTCCCTCAGCCCCCCTAGCAAAGCAGCCCCATGGAATGTCCTGGGATTGTCCAGGAAAACTGCATTCAGAGGGGAAGCCTCTCGGGCACAGAGCCATTCCCCATAGGGTTATTTATACCAGCAAGACACTGCAGGCTGTCTAAACACTCCACAACAGAGATGACAGAGTGAGTCACAGCACTCCTACCAAGAGAGTATTACACAACTGTTAAAAATGATCAACGCAGAGACAGGCAGTGACGCCAAGTAATGTTTCCGTGATAATAATGAGATGGGAAGCTGAGAACATGAGTGCAGGTGGGGGCTGGGTTGTGGGGTGTACGAGGCTCCCGCTCACTGAGCCCGTCCGTCACCCCCACCCACGCTGTGGCATCGTGGGGTGCAGATTACCCAGTTTACAGGTGGAGGAGCCGAAGCTTAGAAAACCAACCACACACATGCTCCTGGCTCCATGGGGAGTGTGGGCAGAGCTGGGCCTTGAACCCTTGATTTCTGATGCCAAAGACAGACTTCTACAGCTGCCCTTTGTGCCACGATGGCAGCATCACGCTGCCCTTTCCTTCTTACTTACTCATCTTACATAAAAACGTACGCACAACGCGCTTATTAAGTGCCAGGGACCTTCCTCAGTACTTGACAAATTAAAAGGTAACTCATGGAATCTGCACCGGGTGAATCAGCAATTATTACCTCTATTGTTTGGACGAGGAAACTGAGGCACAGAGGGATTAAGTAGCACAGAGGGGCTACTTCTACTTCCCAAATATTCTGCAAGCCTCTAGTACTGGCATCAAAGGAAACAGACGAGGGGGCGGGGCTGGGGGCGGGGCTGGGGCGGGGGTGGGGACTGGGGCGGGGTTGGGAGGGAGTGGTTGTTGCCCTGGAGGAGGGGAAACAGGGATGGAGGGTTTTTCTCCTTTTTAGTTTCATGGCAATTCTTTTTTATAGCAATTGAATGAAAAAAGTTCAAGAAGTAAAATACAGGTAGCAAGGAAAAGGTTTTTGAAAACAACAAGCTCAAAAACGAAAATTAAAACTTCTCAAATTGAAGTCACGGATGCATCCAGGAGACCTCGACTGTGAATGTAATACACGTCCCAGCAGCAAAGCTCCTGTCCCCAGGCTTTTCTGCCAATTTCCTGACCTGGGACCACTCCCTCCTGCCTGGGTGAGATCCTCACCTCCGAGGGCAGCAGGGAGCAGCCCTGTGTGGAGGTAAATTTCAATCAACACCTCATGGCTCCCTCCCGGCTCTGGGGCCCCGGCTGCCTGGAGGACGCCGTGGTATCTCTAGCCCCAGGCAGCCCCATTCCACAGGTGGAGCAACGGAGGCCCAAAAGATGAAAGACTTCACCAGAGGTCACAACGCTACTGAACATGAAACGCCTGTGTGTGTGTGTGTGTGTGCTTGTGAGTGTGCATGAACGTGGCCTACAGGGGCACGTGTCTCCCATGCAGGCAGTGCTTCAGGCTCAGGTGATTAAAAGGGCAGGTGATTCCCAGCTTACACACCCACGTGCACACACGCATACACACGCACACACAAAACTGTCATATCAACTGCTACTACAGCGACGATGACATCAACTGCTATTTCTTCCTGATTTCTGTGGTATTTTTCATTCATGCATCAAACACTGATTTAGCACCTACTATGTGCCAGGTATACTATAGGGGCTAGGATTCACTGGGGTACAACACAGACAAGTTTGATACTCTCATGAGGACAGGGGATACCGATGATAAGAAGATACATAAACAAGGTAATTCCAAATTATGACAGGCAATAATGATCATAAAACCTGGTAATGTGAAGGAGAAGACCTGGGCTGGAGCTGGTGGGTCACTCAAGCTACAGGAGTAAAGAAAGTCTTTCCAAAGCAGTGTCACTGGCATTAATTCTTCGGGAAACGAAGCTGCAGTGGGGGCTGGGGCCCTGAGGGCCAGGGAAAGGGCTTCGGATTCCCTCCCAAATGCAATGAAAAGTAACAGGAGGGTTTTAACCAGGGAAGTGCTATGATGCTTTCTTCATTGTTAACAGTTCTCTCGAGCCGCCAAGTGGAGACTGAACTCCAGGAGAGCAGGCCTGGGGCAGAGGACCCGTGTCACAAAAGCCCAAGGACAAGGAGACAGGCTCAGCCAGGGTGATGGCACAGAGAGCGAGGAAGCAGACAGATTCGGGCAGTGTGTTGTGGCAGAAGCAGCTGGCTGATGAGTTGGATGTGAGGGGGTGGGGGTAAGAAAAGGAGAGCAATGAAAGAAGACTCCTAGAGCGTCTACGCAGACAGGGACCGCTTTTACAACCAGACTCCACCCCCCTTAAAGGAGCCTCGGGGACCTGATCAGGACTTCTGGTCCCTGACGAAGAGACTGGGCATGCATGTATCCGAGGAGAAGAGTCCAGGGACAGAGATCTCTGCTCAGCATGAGAAGCAGTGAGCTCCCTGTCCCTGGAGGTATGCAAGCAGAGGTCTGAGGACCATGTGCGTTGGGTGGGCATTTGCACTCAACAGGGAGGTTGATTTCTGCCGTGAGTGTCTTTAATTCTGTGAATACATGAATGAGGGCTAGATTGTGTGGCTTGAAGTAGGTGTTATAGAGACTTGGGAAAAAGGCAATGTCCAGCATAATAGTTATTATTATTAGGACATTACACATCACAGAACGCTCCCACTGATTCTCCACCTGGATCTGTGGCCCACGTTGTGAGGCGGATGGGGCAGCATGATCAGCCCCACCCAGCAGATGAGGAAACGGGCCCGGAGAAGGAGTGGGATCAGCCTCGGATCCTCTGTGGCCTCACACCTAAGGACCTTCTCCCCTCTTCATCCCCAGTAGTCACCCCGCCACCCCTGCCCTGGAAGATGCAGGAATCTCCCCACTCCACGTGGGCTTCCATTCAGCTGCCAAGACTCCCATCCCTGCAGGTTAGAGGCACTCTCTGCCTTCTGCCCTGAAACTTGAGAGGGAGGTCTCCGCCTAGAAGCCTTCCCCTCCTTGATACACAGGGCCCGATCCTCCACTCTGTCCCCTTTACCCCTGGTGGTTTGGCCACAGCCCCTTAAGTTGGTTCCTTCAAATCAGACCAGTACCAAACACTAGGCTTTGCCCAGAAATGAAGTAAGGTAGTGTCCCTCCCACAAGGCGCCTTTCTTCCCTAGCACGGCTGCTGTGGGCCAGGGACAGCCAGAACCCCCCTGACCACCTTCCCCTTTCCCACCAGACAGGCAGAGAGGGCATCTGGGCAGACAGGAGCAGCAGGAGGTGGGGTGTCCCCAGGGGGACTGGGATTGCAGGTGGGGAAGCTGCCACCCACTGGCACAGCATACACTGAACACCGCCCTGACAGACCTCAGCATAATCTTAGGGGCCAAGTGGGAGCATCTCACTTCTCAGGTGACGCAGTGAAACCCGGAGAGATGAAGGAACTTGTCCAAATTCAAAATATTAAATGGAAAGAAACAGCTGGTAAGTGTTGGAGCCAGAATTTGAACCTGGGGCTCACTGGTTCCAAAGATCTGATGCCGTCCCCTGCTCCCTGTTGCCTCGCCGAAGTGCCAGGCAGTTTGAACGGCCAGTCCAGTGAGCAGATAGCATGGGCAGGGGGAGGCGGAGAGAGGCGGTGGTGGCGTGGCAGCGGCAGGGTGGGGGAGGTGAGACAAAGAAACGGAGACAGAGACGCTGAATGAACAAGGGAGCCCTGCAGGGGCCAGAGAAGCAGCCCTGGAAGCCACCGTCCTGATCAGTGCAGGGCCCAAAAGGCCACCTGGTGCCATCTGCCCCTCAGATCTAGCCACTAGTGTTCCTTGGGCTCGTCCCCACCTGCTCAGGCCCAAGGAGCCCCCCCAGCCATTGACAGTGCTCCCCAGTCATTAAAGGCATCCAGGTGTTGAAGGGCCCAGGTCAGGCCCCTCTGGGCCAGCTCTGGGGCAGGGAAATGGGTCGAGGAAGTAGGGGGAACAGTTCTGGCCTTGGGCAAGGCCGTCTGCCCAGCCTCCACCTGCCTCAGCCTGGGTGCACTGTCCAGCCGCTCAGGCTGCCCACCATCCCCAGCCGATCTGTGGCTGAGCTCTGAGCCGACCAGGTGTTCCCGTGGCCGCCTGGCAGCCCAGCACTATCCGCCTGTCCCCAGAGCATGCAAGGTTTAAGCAACAGTCTTTCCACTGAACATTTAAGAAGAAAAATATCTTTTTTTTTAAGAAAGAGAAAGGGAGGGAGGAGGAAACTGGCAAGGGAGGAGAAGGGAAGGAGGGAGGGAGAAACCTACCCCATCACTGCAGTCAAGGTCACAGGCACCGTCACAGGGCGGGCTGGGCAAGGAGCCTTTAATCTGGAGTTCAGGCCGAGGAAACTACACGCTTGAAGCCGGAGTACATTACCACCCTGAATGATCTGTCGGCTTCTATTAGGCTAAATATCTCTGTATAATGGGGAATTATCCTCTGAAGAGGCAAACTGCCGGCCTCTCTGGGGAGGGGGCAGTGGGAACCTCGCATCGTGAGGGCTCTCCCACGGTGGGGAGGGGGGAGCAGGACCAACTCAGAAAGCCAACCCCGTCCCACACCCCCACCCGGGAGAGTCACAGTCAGCAGCTGCTTTGATGTTTGTGGCGGTGCCCGCCTCCCTTCCCTCTTCCCCGCCTCTCCCCTTGCTCCCGCCATAAGAGCCTGGAATGGTGCCAGACCCAGGTGGAGGCCTGACAAGGCTGCTGGTCAGCCAGGTGACCCTGGGCAAGTCCCTGAGCCCCTTGGAACCTCTGTTTTCCTGTCTGTTAGATGGAGCTAATAATACCCACCCAAAGGCTGGCCGTGCCGGGGGTGAGCACGAAGCTGGCATGGAGCCCAGGACAGAGTGGGCATCCTGCTCTACCCACCAGGGAGGGCCTCCCCCGTCCTCCTTATCCTCATTGGCTCACCCAGAGCACCACCACCTCCTCCAGGAAACCTTTCCTGCCCCCTATCTCTGGGTGTCTCCCACCTTGGGCACCCACAGCCAGAATCCCACCTCCAGCCCCTCCGTTTCCGGTGGCTGAGCGAGTAGCAGCCTCAGTTTTAGGAGACCCCCTTGAGCAAAACAGACCCCTCCTCATCTTCCCAACCCCCCACATACACTCAGGACTGAGCACCCAGTCGTGCCCAGATTTGCGGGCTTGGAGGCAGGGGTGAGGGTGGCACTGCAGGCACAGACGGGGCCCATGATTAGGTGGCATTCATGGGAAGGTGGTCAGCACCAGGGTAGCTGGACCAGGAAGCCAGAAATCCCAGGACAGGGGTCTTCAAGAGCAGGGTAGTAGCCAGACCATCAGCAGGACTGGCCAAAGCACATGGCAGGGATTAGGGCCAGGTCAGAGGAGCAGAGAGGCGGGCAGGAGCTTGAGGCTGCACTGGGCTGTGATCGTGCCACTGCCCTCCAGCCTGGGCAACACAGCCAGGGCTCAGTGCCAGGTTGCTGGTGCAGGGCAGTGTAGGGGCTGCAGCAGCTCAGAACAGGAAAGGTCTCAGGGCAGGGTGGGGGCAGAACTGACCTGTGCGTGTGGGGATAAGGGTCAGATGCCGGTGGTAGGGTGGGGATCAGGGCACCAGATGAGAAGGTTCTGCAGACCCCAGGCTCTGTTCTCAGGGCTCCTGTGCCACCCTCAACCTGTAGTAAATCCCTGGGACGGTTCAGAGCCCCTCGCTGCAGATGCAGCCTCTGCTGTTGTAGGGTCCGCGGGTGCGAACAATTCCAGGGCAAGATGCCTGGAGCCCAGTAGGACCCACAGAAAGGAGGTCACCGCCAGGACAGGTCAGAGGCACACTGTGGCCCACTCCCCTCAGTGGGCCCAAAGGTCCAACCCAGAGTCCCCACAGCCCGGGGGAGTTGCCTGTTCATTCTTTATTCATTCATTCATTCATTCATTCAGCAAATGCCCTCTAATGCTTTCTGTGAACTAAGGGTACCAACATGGCAGAGCAGGGTGTGGGTTGGAGCCCAGGAAGGTGGGAGATGACAATTCAGGGACTGTATGAGAGCAGGCACCGGAGGGACTGTGTGAGAGCGGGCACCTGAGGGGCAGTGTGAGAGTGGGCACCGGAGGGGCTGTGTGAGAGTGGGCACCTGCGGGGCTGTGGAAATGGTAGGGGCATCTGATCCAGGCCTGGAGGTTGGGAAAGGCTTCCTGGGTGAAAGGCCCTTTGACGGGGTCTTAAAGGAGAACGAGCTGGATTGGGAAGCAGTGGGGAAGGGCACTGCAGACTGCCCGTGACAAGTGCAGCGGCCCAGTGGTTGGAGACAGAGACAGCCCCCTCCTTCAGGCAGGGCCTGGTGGGCACCACGTAGGGTGGAGCTCTTATCCCAGGAGCCATCCGGAGCCTGAAGTTCTGGTGGGGAGTAGCCGGGGTCTGGATCTGTGCTTTAGAAAGATCATTCCAGCCACCACCTGGGGGAGGATAGATTTCATGTGGAAGGACAGGAGGAAATGAGTTAGGAGTGAGGCAGCGGCGGGGGAGAGATGGGGCAGAGCGATGGAGAGGAGGGCGGATGAGGGAGGGGTCTGCGAGGCAGAATCTGCAAAGTGAGGGCGGTGGTTATAATCCACAGCGCCAGCGTCCCACTGAGCATCCCCCATGCCTTCTGTACAAACAGCATCCTTAACTCTGTAACAAATCCATTAGTTACTTTGATCTGCACAACACCCAGGTGAGGCAGCCAGGCCGGGAATTCATTGCTTCCTTAGTCCATTAATTCAACAAGCCTGTGCTGAGTGCCTACTACGTTCCAGGCACCATTCTGGCCCACTCAGCAGAAAGGGAAGGCTAAGATTCACAGACGCGGCCGGAGGTCCATAGGGGTGACCAGGACCTATTACTGGTTTGGGAACTCAGACACCCTGCCTAGTTGGGGAAGAGAAGGGGCCACCCGCCAGACAGGAGCTGTGGAAAGGGAATGCCTGACAGTGGGGGGCTCATGGCCCTCAGGGGCAGGGGCAAGCCTCAGTCTGAAGGGGAAGCACCTCTTCCTCCCAGGCAGGCATGGGAAGCTGGAGAGACACCATACAGTCTCGGGGAGGGCTGACCTCATGGGCTGGAGGCTGGAAGGGGTAAGGAGACACAGATGACGCATGGCAGGACCATCAGGCCCAGCGGAGGGGCCTTCAGATAGGGCCAGAGGGAGAGGTATTCAGTGAGCACAGCAGAGGACCGGGAGAGGGGCTGCCTCCTCGAAAGTGTCAGTGGCAACAGGGGAGAGGTGGAGGCAGAGTCCCTGCGGACGAGAGCAGGCCCCAGGACTGCCCTAGTGGGGCCCCATGCAGCGGTGGCAGGCTGCTCTGTGCTCAGTGAAGGGCTGAGGACTGAAACGAGGAAGAATTTCCTCAGAGGTGGCTTCCAAGGGGCCCGGGATGTGTCAGGAAAGGCCAAGGGCTGCCTGCTGCCTCCTGAGCTCACTCGCACTGCCAGGACAGGAGCTGCTGGTCAGCTCCTCCTCTCTGTTTGCCCCAAGTCCAGCCCAACATTTGCATTCACTGCTGAGGACCTTGGCAGTCCCCTCACTTCCCTGGGCCCCACTCCCTTAATCAGCAAACTTGGTGGCTCCTACCTCACTGATGCTCAGGAAAGCACTAGCCCGGATCTCACACACAGTAAGTGCATACTAACCATCATCAGCACACAGTAAGCGCATACTAACCAACATCCCTGCACATAGTAAGCACATACTAACCATCATCAGCACACAGTAAGCACATATTAACCATCATCCCTGCACACAGTGAGCACACACTAACCATCATCCCTGCACACAGTAAGTGCATACTAGCCATCATCCCTGCACACAGTAAGCGCATACTAACCAACATCCCTGCACATAGTGAGCACATACTAACCATCATCAGCACACAGTAAGCGCATATTAACCATCATCCCTGCACACAGTGAGCACACACTAACCATCATCCCTGCACACAGTAAGTGCATACTAACCATCATCCCTGCACACAGTAAGCGCATACTAACCATCATCAGCACACAGTAAGTGCATACTAACCATCACTGGTACACAATAAGCGCATACTAACCATCATCGGCACAAAGTAAGCGCCTACTGACCATCATCCCTGCACACAGTAAGCACATACTAACCATCATCAGCACACAGTAAGTGCATACTAACCATCATCCCCGCATACAGCAAGCGCATACTGTCGTCCCTGCATGCAGTAAGCATATACTAACCATCATCCCTGCACAAAGTCAGCATATACTAACAATCATCCCCACCCCTGCCTGGTGGCAGGGCCCCTCAGAGCCTGGTCCTCAGCATCCCGAGTGCCTCAAACACACTAAGTGCTCCATTAACTTTATGGGCTGAGTTTACCTGCTAACCAGCTGGCAGCAATGTTACCAGGTCTGAATTCTGCCCATTGGGAAGAGGCTGAGAGGAAGGACTTGGCAGATCCTCAGGGGGCAAGGAAGGAGGCAGCAGATGCCAGGTAAACAGGGGTGGCACACGCGTTGCTGTCATCACACACATTAGCACTCTCAATGCTTCAGGAGGCGGCTGAGGAGCCAGCAGAGAGGATGGAGGGCAGGGCACTCCCAGGTAGCGGGTCCCTGGGCAGATCGGCCTCCTGCCCATCAAACTGCTCCAGGCCTCCTCAGGGCACCTGCAGCCCTGGGAGCTGGCTCCCTCCAACGCCCTCTCCCCACCTTGGAATCTATCTCACTGACTGCCAAGCTCTCCCCCTAACAAGAACATTGCAGATAAATTGAAAGAAGTCTAAAGTAGTTGCCTATTCTGAGAAAAAGGGCAGAGCTGAGAAGATTGCACAGAGATGGCAGCTTTCAACTGTGTGGGCCTCACCTAGCCCTCTGTGAAATGGGACTGCTCCACTATGATGACAACACCTCTTACAACTACTGCTACTAACAGCTAAAGCATTTTGGGCACATACCCTGTGCTGGGCTCTGTGTGAATACTCTGTGCCCAGAGAAATGGACGCAGAGCTGAGGCCAAATGTGACCCTCCTAAACTCTTTGGCTGGACTGGCTGGTGGAGGGGTGCCTGGGGTCTGAGCCTTGGGCCAGCTGCAGGCAGGGTAGTAGGTGGGGTCAGTGTTCCCAGTGGTCAAAGCCTCCGAGTTGTATTACTCCAAGTGTTTTTCGCATCACTGCAAGTGGCCACTCCTGCTAAACCTGGGTGAGCAGGCTGGGGAGGGGACCTTCCAGAGCCAAGCCAGAGGCAGCAAGGTCAGAGGTTACGCATGGCTGCAGCAGCTCAGCTGGGTCCCCTCACAGTGTTAAAAAGCACTGGTGCTACCTGCGGCCTCCTCCTTCCTGTCTTCCACAGGACCACCTCACCCACAGGCCAGGCTTCAGCTCTTGGTCTAAACAGGCAGGGGTGGGTGGGAGGTCAGCGTCACCAGGGAAGAGGGACCAGGGGCAGGAGAAAAGCTGCAGTGTCGTCTGTTATGTGCTCTCCTCCACTGAAACCGCACACTGTGGGATGGTGTTCCTATTCCCACTGGACAGATGAGGAAACTGAGGCTCTGGGGCATATGTTACTTGTCCAAGGTGAGGGAAATGGCAGAGCTGGGACGCACCCTTAGCACTGTCTGGTTCCAAAGGACAAGGAGATGCCAAAGGCTGAAAGGGGAATGGCGCAGGAGTTGGAGTGCATCTCAAGCATGACCAACAGGCTTGAGGGGTGTCTTTTTTGGGGAAACCCTCCCTGGCTCTCCTCTCCGTGGCTGCAGATTATCCCAAGCCCAGGGCCAAGGTGGCCCGGCAGGCTGAGAAGATGAGAAGAGGCAGGGGAGGGTGAGAGAGGGCTCTTCTTTGGCTTCCTGCAGCCTTCTCCCCACCCAACCCCTGCCCCAAAGCATCCCACCTCCCTGGCGAGGTGGGCACCCAGGAGGCCCCAAGTTGACAGAGGGGCCTGAGAGGCTTGTGATATAGTTTGGGTGTTTGTCGCCTCCATGAGCATGCTGAAATATGACCTTCCCCATGCTGGAGGTGGAGCTGTGGGAGATGTTTGGGTCATGGGGGCAGATCCTTCATGAAAGGCTTTGGTGCCCTCCTCACCCCCTAAGGAGTAATGAGTTCTCGCTTTATTAGTTCCCATGAGAACTGGTTGTTAAAAGAGCCTGGCACCTCCCTCCACCCACGCCTCCCTCACTTCCTTCCTCTTGCCATGCGATGCCAGCTCCCCTTCGCTCTCTGCCACGAGTGGAAGCTCCCTGAGGCCCCCTCCCCTAACGCAGATGACAGCGCCATGCTTGTACAGCCTGCAGAACCATGACCCAGATATTCCCCTTTTCTTTACAAATTACCCAGCATCAGGTATTCCTTTAGAGAATTTTCTTTATAAATTACCCAGCGGCAGGTAACCCTCTCAACAAGATTAAGAGAGTTTGCACAGGGCCAGGAGTTCGGGGGTATGGTTAAAGAGAGAAGAAGGTACAGCCAAGAGCTAGGACCCAAGCCTTCTGCGGGCTGAGGCTAGCAGAGGGGGTCAGGAAGGCCCAAGAGAACAGGCGTCACAGGTTGTACCTGAAGTCCCACATTAGAGCTTCATTCCTTTGGGTGCTCCAGGTGTTTAGTTCCAACAAGGCTTTTGCACCCGGGAGAGGCAACAACCAGGAATATACGCTTTGGATGACAGGACTGTGGCGCCCTGCCCATCCTCCACTAACAAACACACTGTGTTTCTTGGCCCAAGTGTCTTGTCCTCTATGGTTCCCAGTCATCCTGTCTGCAACATGAGGTGTCCAGGCTGGGGAACACCTGTATCAGGTGGGTGGAGAGGCTCCAGACAAGCTGCCTCTTCCCATGCCAAGGGGGAGTGCTGACTCTGTTACAGCACCTGCCATTCCCGAGGAATCACATGGCTGGGGTCAGGTATCACAGATGACCCCACCCTCCACCCAGGGGCTTGGGGAGGAGGTTTTTCCTCCTTCAGCTGATACCCCCATTTGGAGAACCTCAAGTGAACACAGGCCACATACTCGGCACAACATGTCATGGCCTTCCCGCACCCTCTCAACGAAACCGTGATGCAGGCGTCAGTATTGTAATTCTCTAGTTGAGGAAACTGAGGCGCAGACATGAAAAGGGACAGACCAAAGTGTCCAGGAAGAGTTGCAGACAGGCCCATGGGCGTGGTTTGGTTCAGCATCCCGGACAGCTGCTTTCCTGACTACCCCAAGTCCACCTGGGCTCCGCACACACTCCCGTGGCTAAGCTTATTCTTCCCTATCCCTGATCTTTTCTAAACTCCGTCCAGCTTTTCCCAGCAGCTCCAGCAGCATGGATGTGTTCTGTGCCACACAGGACTGAGACCTCGGCAATGCAGCTCTTGCTCCCTAACACTTCTGACTTAAATCTCATTCTCCCAGCAGCTCCTTGAGGGCAGGCGACAGTCTCTTTCCTTCTATGACACAGTCCGGCCACACAGAGGGAACTGGGAGAACCCACTGGCTTTGGACTAGGCAGATGTGAATGAGAACTGAGCTGGGAACTGCTGGGCCCAC
Organism: Cebus imitator; assembly: GCF_001604975.1. NCBI lineage: Eukaryota > Metazoa > Chordata > Mammalia > Primates > Cebidae > Cebus > Cebus imitator. The sequence continues at coordinate 354,962 of NW_016108004.1, forward strand.
TGCTTTGCCTCACTGAGCTTCAGATCCCCCAGCTGTGAAGCAAACTGCTCTGTCCATCTCTCCACTTGCAGATAAACCACAGCAAGGAGCTGCTCCTTCCTCATGTCCCCACCTTGGAATCTATCCCACTGTCTACTTCAGGGAGCCTCCTGCCAACTCTCCCTGAGTCCCTTCTTCCTGGAACTTCACTCAAATTCTGGACCACTTCCCCCATGAAATTTTCCAAATGACTCACAAATGAGGGGATTCTTGTGCTGAGAAATGTCAGGGAGGCCGGAGAACAGCTGGTGCAGTGCCTGCAGTCCCACTCACGGAACACGACTGTTGCATGTCCTCATGGGTTTTCAGTCCTACAAGGGTTTTGAGCCAGGAGGAGGGAACACCTAGGAATATTGGCAGTGGGAGGTAGGGTTCTGGGCCCCTCCGCTACTAACACACTGTGTCTTGGAACAAGTGTCTTTCCCTCTCTGGACCTCATCTGCAACATGAGGTGTCCAGGCCTACAGCAGGAGGGGTGGCACTCTCCCACCACTTCCTGGAAGCAAAGGAGGAAATGCTTGTGGGGTGGTATCAGGGATGCTGGGAAGGACCCTCCAGAGCTCTAAAATCCAGGACAATGATGTCCAAAATGCCTCCATTGGGGCTGACACATTCCTTTAATCTCTAGCAAAGAGAGAAGCCCGATCCTTGGGGTTTATGGTACCCTACAGGCAGGCTCTGCCTAGTCCCCAGCTGCTGGGGACAGGACCTGCCCACATGCCTCAGACCTCGCAGGGAGGTCTCCTTGTCCACCCTCAGGCTTAGTTGGCCTTCCTTGGGAGTTTTTGCTTGAAGAAGGCTGAACTCAAAGCCCCCAGTCTAGATAGAAAGAGGAAGAAGATTCTACGGGACCTGTAGGAAGAGCTCTGCCAAAGGTCCCTCTGCCCCAGGGAGGAATGCCGAGGGAGCCTGAAAAGGAACAAGGGGACAAAGAGTTTGAGTCTGGGCTCTACCACTTAACTGGCTGTGACCTCAGAAAGATACTTCATCTTTTGAAGTTCCAGTTTCCTAATCTGTAAAATGGGGGCGATAATACCCACCATCAGTGGTCCAGAGGGTGCCTCACACACGGCGAGTTCTGGAGGAACTGCAGATGCTATGACCATTCAGCCTTCTGCTCATCAAGGCTCAGAGCGGTGGCATCAGCCTGGGGCACTTGACTAACAGGCCCCATGGGAGGGACAAGCGGAGCTCAGAGGGAGTGTGGTTGAGGCAGGGCCTCCAATGTGCCCCAGAGGCTACACACAGAGCACTATGCTGAACCCCGACCCTGGTCACACACCGACCCCTGACCCTGGTCACAACTGACCCCTGACTCTGGTCACACACCGACCCCCGACCCTGGTCAGACACTGATCCCTGACTCTGGTCACACACTGAGCCCCGACCCTGGTCACACACTGACCCTGACCTTGGTCACACACTGACCCTGGCCCTGGTCACACACTGAGCCCCCGACCCTGGTCACACACTGAGCCCCCGACCCTGGTCACACACTGAGCCCCGACCCTGGTCACACACTGAGCCCCGACCCTGGTCACACACTGACCCCGACCCTGGTCACACACTGAGCCCCCGACCCTGGTCACACACTGAGCCCCGACCCTGGTCACACACTGACCCTGGCCCTGGTCACACACTGAGCCCCGACCCTGGTCACACACTGAGCCCCGACCCTGGTCACACACTGACCCTGGCCCTGGTCACACACTGAGCCCCGACCCTGGTCATACACTGAGCCCCGACCCTGGTCACACACTGACCCTGGCCCTGGTCACACACTGAGCACCGACCCTGGTCACACACTGAGCCCCGACCCTGGTCACACACTAACCCTGACCCGGGTCACACACTGAGCCCCGACCCTGGTCACACACTAACCCTGACCCTGGTCACACACTAACCCTGACCCTGGTCACACACCAACCCTGGCCCTGGTCACACACTGACCCCCGACCCTGGTCACACACCAACCCTGGCCCTGGTCACACACTGACCCCCGACCCTGGTCACACACTGAGCCCCCAACCCTGGTCACATACTGAGCCCTGTCTCTGTCCCCTCATTGTAAACCCTCACCCTGGATGCACACAGCCCTGACAATCACCAGCCACCATGCCCAGTTTGTACCAGAGACCAGTGTCATGGTCTAGGCCCTAGGGAGGGCAGCCAGGTTCCCATCTCCTTGTGGAGAAGCTGCCGGGTTAATCTTCTGTCATATGAGCCAGCTTGTCCCTGGCAGGGAAGCAGGGAACCTGTGGGCCCATCCTTCTTCCCAGTCCACACCTTCCCCGCACCTTCCCTCATGCCCCGGCCTCTGCCTGAAGAGGCCCCCCACCTCTATCAGTCCACTTCCAGCACCCTGGGCCTTGGTTTCCAGGCTCCCAGACCAGTTTTATTCCTTGTCCACAGCTCCACACCCAAGCCCTGGAGAAGCTCCTTGGCTCCCAACTCAGAAGATAGGAAGGTGGGGATCCTGGAATGCCGGAGGGAAAGAACACCAGCCTCACTCATTCCCGGGGCTCACCATACAAAGGGGGACGCTGAAGTCACTGGGAGGTGCATGGTGTTCCCAACCCAACTCCAAGAACTGTGAGCTTCACTCGGAAGGGGCCACGGCTGCCTTGCTCACTGTGTACCTAGCCCCCAGCACAGAGCCTGGAACATAGCAGGTGCTCAAGAAGCAGAAATACCTGCTGAGGAGCAGACCAGAGACTCCACCCTCTCTGCTTCCTCAGCCAGTCTTAGAAGCTATAGCCAGAGTCCCAGAGGAGGCGCTGGCAGGCACAGACACCTGGACAGGCACGGCTCTGCCTCCGTGGGCAATGCCAATGGCTGTGGCTGTGCCAGGATGCCACATGGATTCCCTGCAGGGGACAGCACAGCTAGGGACTGAGCAGAGAAGGACCTGCAACTCCTGAGACCGTGCCAGCAGCTGGGTGTTCTCGAAGCAAATTGCCTTGGCAGGTGGCAGGCTGCAGGCAGGGATGCTGGAGGGGAACAGGATGTGCCATGTCTTCTGATGCTCCAGAAGACGAGAGGCGGGGGGAGGGGGGGAGGAAGAGAAACAAGAAGGAGGAGGAGGAGGAGGAGGAGAGGGAAAAAGCAGGGGGAGGAGAAGGAGGAGTCCAAATGGAAGTCTGCTCCATCCCGCATTATGCAGAGAGGAGAAAGAAAAGGGCCTCCGTGGTCAAGCTCCCCTGGAAAGCAGAAGCAATGCAGGTTCACTTCCTGCTACATGTGCAATGCTGGGCATCTGATACCTGTGGCCGCAGATCTGCTCACCCTGACTCTTGAAGCTGGACAAGCTCCAGCAGCCTCTAGGAGGGTGGGCTCAGGAAGAGGCTGGGCAGCCCCCGAGAGCACCTGGGGATACTCTGACCATCAGGATTTGCCAGGATGCCAGGCAGGAGCACAGGCGCCAATCCAAGGTGGTTCTGTTTTCTGTGGGAGGTCCTGACCTTCTGGGGCCACCAACAGAGATGTGAACGGCCAGGTCCCAGAAGAAAAGTGGTGGAAGGGATGAGATGAGGGACAGAAGCTCTTTCCTATGGCCAAATCAGCCAGTGGGGAACCCTGTCCCACAGTTTTGACAGGCACCAGGCACCAGCTCGCCCGGAATTTCTGTCTTGCACGAGGTAATTACAGTTCTTCCTGTGTAATGAGATGGTTTTTAAAGGCCATTCAAAAGAGATTTCCTATAATGAGGTGAAGGGGTTTATGGTGTTAGTCATCAAGGCGGCTGGTAATTGGTGGGACCCAGGCCGAGTCCTGGAGTGAAGCAATGCGTTTCCACATCTAAAAGGCAGGAAGAGCAGGAAGGTGGATGCTGAGCCCTGGGAAGGAGGACAGAAACTTTACCAGCAAAGTTTCTGTGACACCAGCAGCCTGGTGTGCCCTGAAGAGCAGAGGGGACATCAGGAGGCTGGAACCCTGTTGGGGCAGAGGAAGCTGATGGAGTTGGGGCTGGTCAGAGGAGGGGAGAACCCACAGGGGTGAAGCCACAGAGTGGAAGTCTGGGCTCAGAAGGACAATGAGGGTGCTAGGTTGAATAATGTCCCCCCAAATCCATGTCCACCTGGAACCTCAGAATGTGACCTTATTTGGAAACAGGGTCTCTGCAGAGGTAATCAGTTATAAGGAGGTCGCACTGAAAGAGGGTGAGCCCTGATCCAATGACTGACCTTCTCATACAACAAGTCAACTTGGCTGGGTGCGGTGGCTCACGTCTGTCACCTCAGCACTTTGGGACTTTGGGAGGCCAAGCTAAGTGGGTCGCCTGAGGTCAGGAATTCAAGACTAGCCTGGCCAACATGGTGAAACCCCGTCTGCTAAAATTCAAAAAATTAGCCAGGTGTGATGGCAGGCACCTGTAATCCCAGCTACTTGGGAAATTAGTGGGTTCAAGGCAGAAGAATCGCTTGAACCCAGGAGGTGGAGGTTGCAGTGAGCGGAGATCGCACCACTACGCTCCAGCCTGGGTGACAGAGCGAGACTCTGTCTCAACAACAACAAAACAGAAGTCAACTTGGACGTAGACACATTCAGGGGAGGGGGCCTGTGAAGATGGAGGCAGAGTCTGCATCCTTAAGCCAAGGAATGCTGGCAGCACCAGGAGCCAGGAGAGGCCAGGAATATCCTCTCCTAGAGCCCTCAGAGAGAGCACAGCCCTGCAGGCACCTTGATCTGAGACTTCCAGCCTCCAGAGCTGAGAGAGTCAATTCTATTGTTCTAATCACCAGGTTCATGGTGATTTGTTGCAGCCGCTCTAAGGAACTAATACAATGATCATTCTAACAACTATCTGGCCATGGAAAAGTCAGCCTCAAAATGGCGTGAGCCTCCCACCCCCAGAGGTGTGTGAGCAAAGCTGGAGCAGCCCCAGTGCCCCAGTACTCTGGACAGCTCCCAAGGCAGGTTCACAATTGGTCTTCCATTTGACCTCACTGTACGCAGGGAGCCATACACACAGGGTCATCATTCCCCTCCCACCGATTTGGAAACTGAGGCCAAGAACCTGCCCAAGAGCACAAAGTGGCCAGTCAGGGACAGTGGCAGGCCTGGAATTCAGGCATCCTGACCACCAGTGTGGGGCTCATGCTGTCTCACTGCCCCAGGTCTTCCTTTTGTGCCTTCTCTGTCTCTAGATTCAACTGCGGATCAGCGTCCTGGAAGGCAGAGAAAAACCCAGCTTCCCTGCACCCGGCTGTTCCAGACTGAAAGTGGCATCACTGCTGGAAGGCCTTTCCTAACTCTCCCCAGAAGCTTTCCAGTGGCGCTGCGGGCCTGCTGCTCTGAGAGCAGGCTCCATCCTCCTGATGGAGCCACAAGCTTCCCGGGCAGGACTCGGCTTATGGAGACACTACACTGGCTGGCAGGCCCTTGATGAGCACTTACTGTGTGCAAAGCCCTGGCACAGTGGAGGGCGGGGTTAAACCCAGGGAAGGTGGGAGCTGACCTATCATGGACTGAATCAACGTAGATCAGACCACCCAGTGAGACCCCACACGGTGTCCCCAGATCTGGTCTGGCTTCTGACTGAGCATCCCAGACTTCGCTCAGGAGCACGAAGAGAGATGGCAAAAGAGTGGGTCTGAGAAGGGCACTGGGGGGTTGGAGCAGTGAAGAGGAGCCCCCCTTGGAGGAGGAAGGGAGAAGAGAGGGTGGCCGAGGGAAGCTGCAGCTCTTCTGGCTTCTCCTGGGGGCCCCCAGGGGGTCAGGGGCCACCCTGGGCTGTCCGTCACCCCCATCCACTCCTGGCACTCAGCTCCTCCCTCTCTGCATCTGCCTGCATTGCTAGGGAACTTCATGGAGGCCCCTCAGCTCTGACACCAAACGAAGTGAGAGCACGGCCAAGCCTGCCAGCCCAGGTGGCCCGGCTCTAAATGCTGGTTAATTGGTGCTGAGCAGCGGAGGGACGTGAAGAATGGGCTTTGAAGTCACCTGGTGGGATCTGTCCAGCAGGAACAATGGGCCACCCAGCCGGTGGAGAGTCTCGGCTCCTAATTAGGCACTGCTTTGAACATGGAGGCATCAGATTAATGAGGTTTACAGCGCTCAGTTTCACGGTGTGGCAGGCTGCCTCTGTTCTCTGATCGCGGTTTGATGCCAAAACCTTGTTCTCTAAATCAAAGGTTCTCCAGAAACTCCACTTTCTGACGCGCCTTGGATTTCTGCTGGGCATCTCTGCCAGGGAGCTAAAAGCCTTCACCTCCATTCCTTCACTAGGCCACAGTGCTGGCCTTTGTTTTGCTGAAGAAGACTTCACACGGCAGGAACACCTCCCACAGCCCACCTGGGAGGGAGGACAGGGCGGCTGGGGTAGCCCCAGTTAGCAGAGCGTAGTTGCTCAAGGTCACGCGGCAAGCTGGCCAACCTCGCCTGGCCACCGGGCCCCCGGGCCCCCAGACTGCAGGGCCTCGCTGCTCCTGGCAGCTTTGATGGTGCCAGGCCGTGGAGGATCCACTGGCCAATTTCCCACCGTTGGCATCTGTTCACAGGCCTCAGGGGCCTCTCGTTCACCATTCTGGGGAGAAGATTCAGAGGTCTGCAGGAGGCAGCCCGCACGGCCTTGCTTTCCACCTCTTCTGCTCCAGCAGGGTGCCCTCTTCCCAGCCCCCTCTTGAGCGTTTGCTCACCCAGAGCCATCCCCCTGTTCCCCTCCAGAATGTCCCCTCTCTGTTCCATTTCATTGAACATTGAACTCGCACTGCCCTTCAAAACCTTCAAAAGCTCAACCCCTGCTCCTCTTTTGCTATGACAGTCCCGGGATCTTTTTCTCCTTCTCCAAGAACTTCAGCCCCAAATCCCTGTTTTTTTGAACAACCGCCCCGTGCCCTATGTTCCATGGTTTAACATCACTCTCTCTGCTTATTATTTTGTCCTGTCTCCCTTGTGAGACTGTGGCGTAAGGAGAGGCACGGCGCCTTTCTCACCTCTGTGTCCCACACAGTAAAGGCGGGCTGATAATGAAGATTCCATCTTCCTTTGGCGCTCTGGGAGTCACAGGGAGAGAAGACAGCATCCTGCCCTCAGTTTCCCCAACTTCTAAATGGGCATGAGGCCTGCATCCTGCTTTCTTCATGAGGCTGCTGAACGCATACGGGAAAAGATGGCAGCCATGGGCAGAGATGGAGGCTGGGGAACGCTGAGGCTTGCACAAATCCACTCCTCTCCCCAAGCCTCAGGCTCCCTATCTGTAGACAGGGTTAGCCCGAGGATGCACAGGATGTGTGCATTAAAACTCAATCCTCACGACCACCTTGGGAGTGTGTACTGTCATTCTGCTCTATTTGACAAATGAAGACAGCCCCAGAAGAGTTGGGGGAGGCAGTACTGAAACCCCAGTGACACGAGGCTCTGGAATCCAGCCTCCGCCATGCCGCTGACTCTCAGGCAGGCCCTCTGCACACTTCCGCGGAGCTGCTCCTTCTGAAACGTGCTTCCCCTCTCTGGGCCTCTGTTTTCCCCTCTGAGGGGCGGGCACACAGCGACATTCTGCAGATGATTCCTGCTCGGCCAGGGCGGGCTGCTGTGCTCCCTGCTCCTTGGGGCTCTTCCAGACCTCAGGTCCAAATTCCTCCCATCTCCAGTGGTTCTATCCCTACGGTGCCTAAGAGGTGGCTGTGCCTCTCCACCTCTGCCTTAGAATGTCCTGGCCCCTTCCCCTTATGCACAGAAGGCTCCTGTCTGTCCTTCCCTGCACCCCAACCCTTGCATCCTTCTAGGTGACCTCCCATGCTAGGGGTGCCCTGACCGCCTGCCTCCAGTCACCTTCAGTGGCCACTCCCTCCAGCCTCTATCCCAGGTCACACCCCGGCCCTGTCACCACCACAGCTCCCGGTCAAACCTCCCAGCTGGCCCTCCAGCTCCTGTCCTTACAATCCTCACTGCACTGAGACCTTCACACCTCACCCTCCATCACTGCCCGTCCGCCCTCACTGCCCTTGGGGAGCTTGAGTTCCACGGCCCATCAGCATAATCGATGCTCAGATACCTCGCCCCCTCCCCCTGGGCAGTACTGTCATAAAACTCTGACCTAGATGAACCAAACCAACAACTTGGTACTCATTGCTGGGAGGCCAAATACGGCTGGAGAAACGAGCCCACCACGCAGGCTGTGCCCTCCGTGAGCTTGAATCCCAACCCTCCAGCAATGCCAGCACTGCCTGGCAGCCCCAGCTCAGCCTCCAGCAGCTAGCCTCCCCACTCTCCAACCTGGCAGTGGCCCCATCTCCACCCTCCTCCTGCCTCCCCTCCTCCGTCTGACCCATCACTCTACGCTGAGACCTCACTTTATTTTCACCGGGATAGCAGAAGCCAGCAAATGTGAACCCCATTCCTCTGCCCCTGCACATTCGAGAAGCTCACCAGCTTCAACCTGCATCCCCTTAGGAAAGGGGGTCTGAGGAGGGGTCTCGCTGCTGTTAAAGGTTAATGGCTCCACTTGGACTCTGAACCCACCTTCTTGTCCCCAGGAATCCAGCTCCCCTCCGTCACCGCAGTATCTTTCAGCATCACCCATCTCTCCCTCTTTACTGGGTCTTTCATCCTTCCCAGCAGCAAACAATTACGTTCTGGTATCGGCCATCCTTTAAAAATCCCCTTCCTTCGTTATGCTGAGGTTTGGGGTTTTTGCTGTTGTTGTTTTCTGTTTTTTTTTTTTTTTTTTTTTTTTTTTTTTTTTTTTTTTTTTTTTTTTTTTTTTTTTTTTTTTTTTTTTTTTTTTTTTTTTCTTTTTGTTTTTTGAGACAGGGTCTTATTCTGTCACCCAGGCTGGAATGCAGTGGTGTGATCTCAGCTCACTACAACCTCCGCCTCCCAGGCTCAAGCCATTCTCCCACCTCAGACTCCCAAGTAGCTGGAACTACAGGTGCACACCACCACACTCAGCTAATTGTGTGTGTGTGTGTGTGTGTGTGTGTGTGTGTGTGTGTGTGTTTTGTAGAGATGTGGTTTCACCATGTTGCCCAGGCTGGTCTTGAACTCGTGAGCTCAAGCACCCTGCCTGCCTCAGCTTCCCAAAGTGCTGAGATTACAAACATGAGCCACTGTGCCTGGCTCATGCTGAGTTTTTTAAAAAGTCAGTCTCAGAAGGTGATATACTGTATGATTCCATCTATGTAACACTCATGAAATAACAAAATTACAGAGGAGGACAAATCAGTAGCAGCCAAGCGGGAGGTGTGGGAGCAGGGCTGTGGGGGAGGGGTGTGCCGGCACAGGGAGCCCCGTGGCATGGCGCAGATCTACGTCTCCATCACGGTGCTCGATACACACACAGCGCTATATATAAACACACACACACGAGTGCATGTATCACTGGTGAAATTAGAATCAGGATGGTGGAATGTGCCAACGTCAGTGGCCTGTGTCTGAGACCGTCCTGGAGTTATGCGGGGCTGGGTAAAGGTGCACGCAGCATCGTGCCGGCAGCTGACGCTTCACCCGCCCTTCTTCGGGGAACCCTCTCTTGGCTTCTGGGGTCCTTGGCTTTCCTTGCACCACTGCCTGCTTCCCCCGGCTGTGCCTTCTCAGCTTCCTGTGCAGGTTCCTTCTCCTCCCTCATCTCTGCACGGTGGTGAGCCCAGGGTCCAGGCCTTGGTCCTCTCTCCACCAACCACGTCGCTTCCTGGGTGGCCCTTGCTTTGCCCAGGTCTTTAAACACCATCTACAGCTGCTGGTTCCCATGTCCACTTCCCCTACACAGACCTCTCCCCTGAGCTCCAGGCTTGTGACCCCAACTGTCAAAAGGACATCTCCGCGCAAGGAGGTGGTCGAAAACGAACTCCCGATCCTCCACGGCACTTCCGAGTCTCAGAGGATGACTTCCGCAGCTTAAGTCAAGAATTGAGGGTCCTTCTTGCCTTCTCCATGACCCTCTCCCTATCTTCAGTTCTGCTGCCATGATGGGTCTGGAATTGCCCCCCGACATCACCATGGCTACCATTTTGGCCTCCATCGCATCTGCCTCACCCCCTTTCCCTTCTTGGCCCTTCCTGCAGTAGCTGGAGAGATCTTTTTAAAACCTAAATCAGACTGTCATGGCCCCTGCTTAACCCAAGCTCATTCACCACCCCCTGCCCCCTTCGAAAATATCCCACGGCCCCACTGTGCCATGCAAATGCCCTCATTTGGCTCTCTCTCCCCCTATCACTGCTGTCGGCCACACAGCCTCCTCATCCCCCTCAGGGTCCTCCCACAGGTGCTCCCTCACCTGAGGGCCCTGTTGCCCTGTCTTATCAGCTGTCCCTATTCATCCCATCTGTGCACCATTAGCATTCCCTGTTTGCCCAGTGGCCCAAGGAGTATGCACAGCCAGCACCTGGAGTGTGGCAGGCACTCAGTAATGCTGGTGGAGGGAGTGGACGAGCTCTCCCCCACCCCTCCATCCCAGAAGCATCCTCTCTTCCTCCCGCGATGAGGCTGGCTCGTGTGGGCACGGGGGAGGGTGCGCACGCATACTCCACTCTCCCCCAAACAATAACTAATACCCAGATGACTTGATGACATGATCATTTCCCCACGTCTTGGCTGGGAGCTGCTTCGAGTGGTAAAAGTTTGCTGTTTTATCGTCCCAAGAAGACATCAGTCATAACGTGCTAAAATTATCACCTAGTCGAGTCATCTGTTTAAATACTCTGGAAACCAAATACTCCAGGGCTGAGTGCTATTCCCAGCGGTCCTGGATGCCAATGGTGGGCCTGGCTGTCCGGAACACTGAGCTCCTGGGTCTGAGCCCACCCGAGCCTGGCCCAGCCTACTCTGCAGGGTGACAGTGGTCACACGTGGGATGCGGCAATGCCACGTTTCATGGCTGGCACGCTGCATGTACCCCATATGGGGTACTCTCCACCCCTTTCACACATCCATGGGGCACTGGGAGGAAATGGGGCAGCCCTAACAGCATGAGCCCAGCAGGCAGCCTCAGGGCTGGGCAGGGCATGGCTCGGGGACCTAGGAGGGGTCTGAGAAGTCGGTTGTGACGACCACATTTGGGCCCAGCTTGAAAATCACTGTTGGAATGAGTGGAATGACATGAAGTGCCATTAACGATGCTGAGAGGTAGGCTCCCCGTCACCAGCGGCGTCCACGCAGAGCAGGGCGTTTTTAGGGACAGAGTCTCCAGCCCTGTGATGCTGGGACATGGGCCACAAGTAGAGTGGAGTTCCAAAGCCGAACAGACACAATATCAAATCCCACCTGTACCACCGACAGCTTGGGGGACCCCGAGCAACTCACATAACGGTACTCAGATGCGGTTTCCACAAAGCAGTGTCCACAAGGAAATGATGTGATCAAGATGTCCGCGTGCAGTAGGTGCCTACTGAACACTGGCCCCGCCCCTCCCTGTGCTGCGGCCTGTATCACTCCCACTTCCTCCTAATCAACGCAAATACCTCCAGCTGGGCCTGAGTCTTCTCCAAATGTCCTTTCTGCCTGTTCCCAATAGATGCCCGGGGCCACCCTCCTCTCCATCCATCTCAGGGCAAGTGCTAGCACCACTTCCTCCAAGAAGCTCCTCCGGCTGCTCTGAAGAGGGTCCACACACCGGGTGTTCCAGGCTGGCACGGCTCTGGTGTCTCCTGGTCAGCTTGGGGAGGGAAATATACCGTGCGTGAGTGGATGTCTCCTGCAGTAATGAAAAATGCCGCACCACTTACCGTGTACCAGCCACGTCACAGGTGACATGCACCCTGCACAAGTTATGAGGGAGGTACTCTTCTTATCCCTACTTTATAGAAGGGGGAACTCAGCACCTGGAGGTTCAGTGACTTCTCCAAAGTCTCACAGCAATAAACGGCAAAGTCAGATTTGCAGCCAGGAAGTGTGGGCCCCGAGTTTCCATTCCTCTCAGCTTCTCAGTACAGACACTGCTCCCCACTTCGGGCTCCTTTCTCTTTTTTTTCTTTAGAAACAGGGTCTCACTCTGTCACCGAGGCTAGAGTGCAATGGTGTGGTCACCGCTCACTGCAACCTCCACCTCCTGGGCTCACTCAGTCCTCCGACCCCAGCCTCCCAAGTAGCTGGGACTACAGATGCGAATCACCACACCCAGCTGGACCCTTTCACTCGTCCTGCAGAGTCGAGAGTCATCCTAGGTGTATGGCTGTGTACTCTGTGATCCTGGATACCAAGACACATGCAGGAATACACACACACACACACACACACCGTGCACACACATACCGTGCACACACACACACACATGTCTACGCAGCATTAGTAACAGACTCAGGCACAGACAACATGAGTGAAGAGCAATCTACTACCAGTTCACCGCCTGAGTGTCTCCCAGCTCTCCTCCTTCTAAGCCAAGGTGGGCAGGGGAGGGAATGGGGGATGCTCAGGCACTGTCCATCTCCGCTGTCAATAAATGTTAACATTTCAAAACCTACTCCACCCATGTGATAAGATTCCTTTGTAATGGTGGCAACCTTGAGGCTCAGAGAGGGTTGGACACTCCGCTCAGCTCACACAGCAAGTCAGGGCCTAGGGAGTTCCCAAGAAATGCTTCCCCATGCCTTCCCAGGGTCACCTCCAGAATCTCGAATTCCAGCCATTTCCCCTATCCCCACTTGCTTTTAGAAGGATGTAAAGAAAAAGAGAAGAGAAAAGCAAGAAGAGAAAGAAGGGAAACAGAAGAGAGGAGAGAGGCCCAGGAGGAGAGGCAAGGAGGTGAGGAGGAGGGGAAGCCTGAGCCTCGGGGTGCCTGGCTTGGTACCCTGCTGCCCAGCACCCCTCGCCCACAGCTACCACCGAGAGGAGTGCAGCAGCGCAGGGGTTAACTCTCTGCCGTGGAGCAGAAAATGAGGTTCCAGTTATTAGTTGATTTATTGCTCTGTCCTCAATCTGCGCTCAGGTCCTGGAAGGAAATGTTCCACTCGAAAGCATTAAGCGTCTTCAAAGAGCAGAGGCATTAAAAATTGAAATCATAAAATAGACACGTAAATACAGTGGAGGTGGGGGGGGGCAGCCCCCAGGCGGGCTGAGGTGGGGGTGGCAGGCCCAGGTGCCAGCCAGCCTGTGGGACCGCCACATGTGTGTAGGGGCCAGTGTGTCTACCAAGGCGAGGGGGGTGTTCCTGCCCAGAACCGGCACCCCAGCCCTGCTCACGGTGCCCCAAAGCCCTCGCTGGCATACCACCTGTGAGGGGATCAGAGCTGCCCCACCTGTGAAAGCACGTTTCCCTCTTGGCAGAGGGTCAGAAGCTCAGCCCTGATAGCAAGGGTGGGGGAATGGGGAGGAAAGGCAGACAGGCGGGGAAGGCTCAGCCCGCTTCTACCTTAGCCAGCACGAAGGAGCCTAGGGCACGACGGCCCCCAGCAAGCCCAGGCCCAGGCTGTTCTGCATAGGAGGGAGCCTTGGAGACAGGGTGCAGGGAGGCCCTGCTCAGCGTCGCTCACACCCCACTGCACACCCGGGGTCTGGCTCCACCATGGTGGGGAAGGGGCTGCCCCAGCCAGGCTGGACCTCAGAGGGGTCCAAGGAGGGTCCAAGTGGACAACGAGGGTCCCTGCTCAATCATCAGCTCATCTGGGCAGTGGAGTCACGAGGCAGGTGATACAAGCCCTGCTCTCTCGGCACAGGCAGAACGTGCCCAGGGAGTAGGGAGCAGGGTGGAGGCCTGCCTGGAAGCCGGTGCCCTAGAGGATGCTCATGAGCAGCTATAGGGACAGCGTTATCCCCCGGGGAGCAGGGCTCCCAGGCTGGGCCTGAGCTCACACCTCGGACTTGTTACTACCCACCTAGGGAGGCACCTTCTTCCAGGGTCCACAGCTTCACATACAGACCTATGCAGGAGGACACATATGTGCGAACATGCAGGGCCAGAGCTGAAGTGCAGCACCCCAGACACACGAGTTTGACAGCCACACGTATGAATGCACATGCTTGCGCGTGCCCATGGGCAACCTGTGTATACAGTGTATACAGAGGAGCACACCCACAAACACACACACCCATCCTATATATACAGAGGAGCAGCTCACACACACCCACACCAATCCTATGTATACAGAGGAGCACACCCACATACACCCACACCCATCCTATGTATACAGAGGAGCACACACACACACACACACCCATCCTATGTATACAGAGGAGCAGCTCACACACACCCACACCCATCCTATGTATACAGAGGAGCAGCTCACACACACCCACACCCATCCTATGTATACAGAGGAGTAGCTCACACACACACACATCCGTACCCATCCTATGTATACAGAGGAGCACACCCACACACACGCACCCATCCTATGTATACAGAGGAGTACAGTCACACCCACACCCATCCTATGTATACAGAGGAGCACACACACACACCCACACCCATCCTATGTATACAGAGGAGAGCACACACACACACACACACACACACACCCATTCTATGTATACAGAGGACCACACCCACACATGCCCACACCCATCCTATGTATACAGAGGAGAGCACACACACACACACACACACACACACGCATCATATGTATACAGAGGACCACACCCACACATGCCCACACCCATCCTATGTATACAGAGGAGCAGCTCACACACACCCACACCCATCCTATGTATACAGAGGAGTAGCTCACACACACACATCTGCACCCATCCTATGTATACAGAGGAGCACACGCACATACACACACACACACACACATCCTGTGTATACAGAGGACCACAC
>NW_016108004.1:374716-375738 GCF_001604975.1 Cebus imitator
ACACACACACACACATCCTGTGTATACAGAGGACCACACACACACACACACATCTGCACCCATCCTATGTATACAGGGGAGCACACCCACACACACACACCCATCCTATGTATACAGAGAAGCAGCTCACACACACACACACACACCCGTCCTATGTATACAGAGGAGTAGCTCACACACACCCACACCCATCCTATGTATACAGAGGAATAGCTCACACACACACATCTGCACCCATCCTATGTATACAGAGGAGCACATGCACACACACACACACACACATCCTGTGTATACAGAGGACCACACACACACACACACATCCACACCCATCCTATGTATACAGGGGAGCACACCCACACACACACACCCATCATATGTATACAGAGGAGCAGCTCACACACACACACACCCATCCTATGTATACAGAGGAGAGCACACACACCCACACCCATCCTATGTATACAGAGGAGAGCACACACACCCATCCTATGTATACAGAGCAGCTCACACACACACACCCCCCATCCTATGTATATAGAGGACCACACACACACACACATCCATCCTATGTATACAGAGGACCACACACAC
This sequence comes from Cebus imitator, assembly GCF_001604975.1. Classification (NCBI taxonomy): domain Eukaryota; kingdom Metazoa; phylum Chordata; class Mammalia; order Primates; family Cebidae; genus Cebus; species Cebus imitator. The sequence continues at coordinate 375,308 of NW_016108004.1, forward strand.
ACACACACACACACCCATCCTATGTATACAGAGGAGCCCACCCACATCCATCCTATGTATACAGAGGAGCAGCTCACACACACACACACACACCCCCATCCTATGTATACGGAGGAGCATACCCACACACACACACACACCCATCCTATGTATACAGAGGAGCAACTCACATACACACACATTCACCCATCCTATGTATACAGAGGAGCAGCTCACACACACCCACACCCATCCTATATATAGAGAGGAGCAGCTCACACACACACACACCCATCCTATGTATACAGAGGAGCACACCCATACACACACACATCCTATGTATACAGAGGAGCACACCCACACACACCCACACCCATCCTATGTATACAGAGGAGCACACACACACACCCAACCTATGTATACAGAGGAGCAGCTCACACACACACACACAC
>NW_016108004.1:377072-387774 GCF_001604975.1 Cebus imitator
CACACACACATCCTATGTATACAGAGGAGCTCACACACACACACACACCCATCCTATGTATACAGAGGAGCAGCTCACACACACACACACCCCCATCCTATGTATACAGAGGAGCACACACACACACACACACACACCCATCCTATGTATACAGAGGAGCACACATACACACACACACATCCTATGCATACAGAGGAGCAGCTCACACAGACACACACACCCATCCTATGCATACAGAGGAGCACATTCACATACACCCACACCCATCCTATGTATACAGAGGAGCACACACACACACACACCCCCATCCTATGTATATGGATGAGTGCGTGCGCACACACACACACACACACACACCCATCCATCCTATGTATACAGAGGAGCACACCCACACACATCCCTGCCCTTCCTGTGTATACAGAGGAGCACACCCACACACACCCCTGCCCTTCCTGTGTGTACAGAGGAGCATGTCCACACATGCCTGTGCATTTGCAACGCCCATATGTATACACACAAGTGCCAACAGGCACACCTAGACGAGCAGGCACACACGTCCATGTGTGTATGTCTGTACACAACACACATGTATGTATTGCGTGCCCACACATGTACAGGCTCATACATCCACACATATTTGCATGGCACATTTCCCCACATGTCCACAGGCAAGCCTCTGGACTCCAATATTGGACCCCAGAGATGCATGCCGGGAGCCAGCCTGCAGTCTTCTCATGGGAAGGGAGCAGGTGTCTAGGGACCCACCAGCATCACTTCCTCTGGAGTACAGACCCCTTGTGGCCTTGGTCACCCTCATAACCCCTCGGGGTCAGGACGCCTGGGCTCTGTGCCTGCCCCAGCCCCAGCCCCTGGTTCCCAGCTGTGTGACCCTGGCCCGAGCCCCTGGCCCTCTTGGCCCATGTGCTCCGTGGGCTACCGGGGCCTCCCTGACGGACACAGCCTCTTCCCCAACCAGGTGGTAGGGCTGAGAAGAAGCCCCTGACCTTATTTCCTCATTTCTAACAGCAAGAGAGGCCGGGGCTAGGCTGCAGTGGAGGGGAGCTGGGGAGATTGATAAGGCTGTCTGGGGCAGGGTGTGGACCTGCCTGAGCGGCACAGCAGCCAAAGTTCTCTGTAAATGAGGAGCTCGTCCAGGCAGGCTGGAGGGTCCAGAGAGAGCTGGGGCCCCCGGAAGGGGTGGGCAGTCAGCCCTCGCCCCCAGGGGCACCTCCTGGGACATCCTTCTCACTGCCTCTGCAAGAGTGAGGCTGGCTTTGCCTGAGCCCCTCTGGGCAGTGACAGGGCTGAGTAGCTCCCCAGGACTGGGGTGGCTGGATGGTGGAGTAGGGAACCCCACAAAGTCTCCTCCCAGCACCAGCACCAAGACACTTGTACATGGGGCCTCTGGGACCCCATCCCCACTCTGTCCCTGTAGGAAAAGGGATGGCGGTCAAGTGAGTGTCCCTTCTCCACGCAAGATCATCCCCCTCCTCCACCCTCATAGGCAGACCAGAGCCACTCAGTGCCAGGAAACACAAGCACCTCCCAGGTCAGGCTGGCACGGTGATGAGGACGGAGAGGCCACAGGAGACAGGCAGGGGCAGCCACCACGCAGCACCCGCCACCCGCCGGCACACGCTTGCTGGGCCTCTGACGTTTCGATAGACTCCAGAAGCCAGATTTTGATGAGAAACCTCCCAATCTTCTCACAGTCTGTGGGCTGAGGCTTCTGCCGTACACTATGGCTAGAACACGCACACACAGACACACATGCTCTCATCCATACGTGTACTCACACTCACGCACATACACACAATCTCATTCACACACACACAGGTAAACACATGCACAGACACTCATGTTCACACACATGCACATGGTTTCATACACACATATGTACTTACATACACGGACTGCACACATACACACTCTCACACATACACACACACGATTATGAGGCAGATTCTGCCTCTGAGCCACCACGCGTGACCTCTAACTTAGGCACACAGAGGCACTGAGGCTCAGGACAGTGAAGCTGTGCTCACACTCTCGTTGTCTCCACCCCCATCCTCCCACCTCCTCTCCTGGCACACGCACCACCACCCCTCCGCTTCACGAAGGACCCCTGCTCCTACCGCCAGCCCCACTCCACCCCTCCACTCCAGAACCCATCCTGGCTCCGGCACCTCCGTCCCCACATGTAATTTTTCTTAATTGGGAGCTCATCAGTTACCTCCATGCTTTCCAAAGGAAATAAACAGCAATTAGTGGAATAGTGGAGTTTTTATTCTGCAGCAGACAGCCATGTGGCGCCCTGGCCTGTCCCTGCCCCGGTGGCCAGGCCCGCCACCCGCCAGGTCCACGTGCTGCCCCTCTGCCTGCATCCATCCCCGCGTGTGTGAGCACAGTGCCTGCCACCAGGCCCCCCGGCAGCAGGTCGCCTCTTGGAATCTGCGTGAAGAAACCATAAACTGTTGAGAAGGGGCCTCCTTCCCCATGCAACAGAAGGTTAGAGTGTTTAAAGAGAGCAGTGGAACTGTTTTTATTAATCAGCACTGCTATAAAGAAAGCATGTTAATTAACATAATTATCCTGATTGAGAAAAGCAGTCCTTACCCCATAGATACTTTTCAGACTAAAGATGCAAGCTGTCACAATCAGTCATAATTAAGTCAAGCAAGCTATTTTTTTTTTTCTTGGGCTCCATTCCCCTCTCGGACACCCACTCCCCCTTGGGTTAGATCTCAGAATGGAGACCAGGCAGACGTGACACCCTCTTCGTGCTCCTGCGCTCACACCCCAGCTGCCTCTTCAGCTGCCTTCCAGAGAGGGAAGGCTCCAGGCCTGGGGCCCAGCACCATGACCCCTCCCACAGCTGGCTCAGCAAAGCCTCCCCGCCTCCCTCATCCCTGCACCCACGCTGAAGCACTGTCCCTCCCAGACACCTTTGGGGACTTTCCTGGGTCAGCAGGCCTGGAGGGGATACAGGGGAATAACAGAGCCAGGGGGCAGCCCGACCTACACCCCAGTCTGAGCCACTGCCCCTCCTGCCTCGATGCTCACATTCACCCCTACCCACCTCCCCAGTCCACTCCTGACTCAAAGCCAAGGCCATTTCCTCCGGTGACAGCCGGAAATCTGTCCATACCACAAATCCAAGTGCCTAACCCTCCCACCCCAGTTACCCCCTTCATGGCCCTAGTGAGACCCGGCCGTAGCCACATTGGCCTTTCAGAACCCCCTGGAGCCTCTGCCACAGGGCCTTGGTACGTGTTCTCCCCTGTCTGCTGCCCCTTTTCCCCCAGCCACTGCCCCCCACCCTCTTGGCTCACACATTCATCCTGCAGTGCTCAGCCCCAGTGTCACCTCCTTCCAAAGCCCTCCCCTGCCTCCCTGACCTCGTGGGTCTCCTCTTTTTTTTTTTTTTTTTGAGACAGAGTCTCGTTCTGTCGCCAGGCGCCAGGCTGGAGTGCAATGGCGTGATCTCCGCTCACTGCAACCTCCGACTCCCTGGTTCAAGCAATTCTCCTGCCGCAGCCTCCCGAGTAGCTGTGACTACAGGTGCGCACCACCACGCCCAGCTAATTTTTGTATTTTTTTAGTAGAGATGGGGTTTCACTATGTTGGCCAGGATGGTCTCGATCTCTTGACCTCTTGATCGCCCGCCTCAGCCTCCCAAAGTGCTGGGATTACAGGTGTGAGCCACTGCGCCCAGCCCTCCTCTTAAATCCTCTCATAGCACCCCACATCTGCCCCTTGGTGGTAAACACCACAGCTCCACGACATTGCTGGCATTCTTTATTTGTCACCTCCATGCAACTAGAGCAGCTCCAGGAAGCAGCGGAGACTCTCTATCTCCGGTTTGATTGACTGTATTTTTTATTTGTTCGCGTTGTAACCCCAGGGCAGAGAGTCTGTTTGGGGCTGGGATGAGGAGGGCAGAGGAAGAACGAAGACAGAAGCACCCCCTGCAGAGTGCTGGCCTTGGGCTTGAGGGCCAGGCCAGGGCAGGTCTCAGGATGTATGACCTAGCAACTTCTTCCCCCAACCCCGGGCCTCAGCTTCTCCATCTGAAATGAGCAGCCCGGAGCAGGTAACTTCCCCTGCCCCCTACTTATGCCACCACCCACCCCAACCTGTAACATGACCCTGCCAGAAGCATGACCTCCCTCCTCCAGCTGCAGAGCCAGAAATGCTGACAAATCCACCTGCTCACCAAGTACGTGCCACCTCCCGAGGCCACCCAGGGTGGGTGAGGTCGGGTGCTCGCTGCTCCCGCCCTTCTCTGCACCTGCAGGGTGACACGTGTGTAGGTGACACCACGGACGTATTTCACCCCGACAGGCTGCAGTTTCCTCCCTGAAAAGGTGCTTATTTTTTAGTACATCTTAAATAGGAGCCTGCAAAGTGTGCTGTCAGCGCTTTTTAAATGGCTTGTTAATGCCCCCGTAAAGCTCAGCATGCCGGCCAGAGAAGACAGCTTGCTCCTGGCCCCAGCACCACCCGGGCACCCTCGCAGCCCGTCTCTGGGCACACAGCCTGGCTGAGCCTCTGGGCTGGACTCTGGGTTTAACAGGAGGCCCAGGAACTAGGCTGCCCCCCAATAAAAATACGTCAGGAGACCTTTGCCCTAGGGCCGCAGGGGTTGGCAACCCTTTGGGGATGGCAGGAGGCAAACATGGACCCTGCCTGGCTGAGGAAAGAGGAATGAGCACTAACTTTAGAGTCCCACGGCCCAGGTTCAAATCCCTGCGTGGCCACTGACGAGCTACGTGAACTCAGGCCAGTGAGCAGTCCTCTCGGGCCGTCGAGTTTCCTCAACTGTAAAAGCGCAATGAGAACGCCTACCTCAAGGCAATTTTTAAGAGTGACTCAGGAAGTGGATACTGTGCCAGGTAACGTTTAATTTTTAAGGTGTGGTAATGGTATCACGGTTCCGTCTTTAGAGGGTCCTTATCTTTTAGAGAGAGGCACTGAAACATTTATGGATAAAATTATACAATATCAAAATAACCTGGTGGTGGTGGAGGGTGCGTGGGTGGAGAGGAAACGGGGCTGGTCATGAGTTGGTGCTGGGTAACAGAGCTCGGAATGCGAGAACCCTCACACGGGCACCGGATGGGTGCTCTGTAACCCAGGGCTGCACTCTCCAGGCCTCACACGGTGAGCAGGGAGGGCAGTGGCAGAGCTGTGGAAAGTACACCAGCAGGGCGCTCTGGGGGCTGGCCTTCACAGAGCCCCTGGAGGCCCCTGCAGTCCACAGAGGGGAGACAGACAGCTCAGGGGCCCTCAGGGCCAGCAAATCTGGGAGCCGAGAGTCAGACAGCCCATCTCAGGTCCAGACTCTGTCCCAGCTGTGTGACCCAGGGACCATCGCTTTCCCTCTCTGAGCTGCAGCTTCCTATCTGTGGTTAAAATGGGGATGGTGACACCCCATTGGCCCCCTCCATCCCAGCCTGTCCTAACCCCCAGGCCGGCACTAAAGAGAGTAAGTGTGAGGACCAAGACAGCCACAGAGCCGTGAGCGTGGCCTGAGGCAGGGGCTTCATCAACCTTAGAGCCCCCTGCCTTCCCCTGTGAATCTAAACACAACCACGTCGTGTGTGGATGCTGCTCTGGACAGCATCCGGCTGAGCGCCACAATGCCGACCTGCTGAGGGTCATCCTGCCCTCACGAAGCTCCTCGGGAAGTCATTTCTTCAGCCAGGGTGAAGGTGGTGGGTAACCAAGATAATACCGTGACGACAACTGAGGCCGCCATCTCTGCGTGCTTCTGCCGCGCCTGACACGTGTCCCGGGCTTTACCTGCGCCTCCCCATCAACCCTTAACGCCACCTACGAGGCAACTGGCATCTCTGTCCCCTTTTCGTTGGGAAAACTGAGGCTCAGAGAGATGACACAAGTGAGCGCACAGCCAAGTCCCAGACATGGGCCCCCACCCTAGTCCAGGCCCAGCAGGGCAGGGAGGGGCTGCACCCCGGCCTGGGCATCTGGAGGGCTCACCAGCAGAAAGTGCCCCACCCAAGCAAGCCCTCCTCAGGCCTCAGTTTCTTCACCTGTGAATGGGGGTGGAACGGCCCAGCTCCTTCCGGGGGGCATCAGGGGAATGTGGCACAGGTGGGGGAGGGGGCACCAGTTCCAAACGGATCCGAAGCGGCTGTGAGGTAAGTCGGGGCGCGGGGGCGGCAGGCGAGAGAAAGAGACAGATCTCTCAGGCTCAGCTCAGGCGTTGTGATATTTTTCCCCAGGTTATATTTTTAGATGGACTACTTTCTCTCCCCTCCCCCTGCCTCAGTAGGAGGAGGAACACAGAAATAGCCGGGCGTGCGTGTCTGAGCTGGGCTATATATAGTGGGCACAAACCCAGTCACCCGGGGCTTCTCCCACTCCCTGCAGGAGCAGGAGCGGCGAGTGGGGAGGGAGGCCCCTTCCTCTTAGACCCAGGCCCCGGGGTCTCCTCAACTCTGCCGCTTCCTCCAGGCACCCCCACCCCAGCACACACCTGTGCACACACATGCACACATACAGATGCTCATGTGACTGAAGGCTGTCTGCACTCAGCATCAGGGGTTTTTGAGGGCCCTAGAGCGACCTTAGGGGCCTGAATTGAGCAGGGAGGGTGGCGTGAGCCAGGCCAGGAGATGACTTCGCAGGACCCGACAGCTGTGACTCTGTCAGCCTCGGTTTGCTGGTCTCTAAACGTGGGGACTTATCAGGTCTGTGGACCTTTACCACCTCAGAAGACACAACTCACGTGGGGCACGTTCCCCCAGCTGCACCCGTCAGTCCCCGCTGTTGAGATGAGGGGACTGTGCTGGCATTAGCCAGGGTCACCAGCAAGCCTGCGGCGGCAGAGGCACTTTCTGGCTTCAGCCTCACCTCTCCGGGTCCAGTTTCCTCATCTGTGAAGTGGGGATGAGGCAGCACCCACTTCGTGGGCTACAGTGAGGACTATGCCTACTGTGGGCTTCCATAACCACAGTAGAGGGCCATGGGCCCCCAGGGGCAGTAAGTGCCTCAGTCTCCTGACTGCCTCCCTTGGCCACAGCCCACCACCAGGCCGGGCTCCAGCCTCATGGCCAGCTCCTGAACCAAGTTCTCCCCTCAGTCTACCCTGCAGGCGTCCAAGAAAAAGTCCACAGCCAGATCACCCACACCCAGCCCAGGGCAGGCATCAGCAACTGCTTCCCAGACAGCGGGTGGACCCTGCCACGGCCCCACCCCAGGAGAGCCTGAGATGAAGGCATGGCCTCCTCCCAGGCCTCCCAGTGCTGGTCACACTAGCTGTGCTGAAGTATCAGAGTGGAAGGACCTAATCCCCACACCCAGCTTCTCCTGATGGTGGGGGTCCCCTCTAGGTGTCCAAGCTGGTTTGGGTGTGCCCAGTCCAGAGGCAGGTCTACAGAGGCTCTGCCGACTTCCTGCCCCAGGACAGAAAGCCCTGAATGGGGAATTCAGCCGTGGAGGTTGAGGGTTTCAGTTTCCCTATCAGTACTCATTCTTTACAGAGGGGTTTAAATCCATCATCTAGGGTGGGCGAGGTGGCTCATGCCTAAAATCCCAACACTTTGGGAGGCCAAGGCAGGAGGATCACTTGAGCCCAGAAGTTTGAGACCAGCCTGGGCAACATATTGAGACCCAGTCTCTACCAAAAAGAAAACAACGTTAGCCAGGCATGGTGGCATGCACCCGGCTACTGTAGCATCCAACGACTGGGGAGGCTGAGGTGGGAGGACTGCTTGAACCCAGGAGGTGGAGGCTGCAGTGAACTATGATCACACCACTGCACTCCAGCCTGGGCAACAGAGCAAGACCCTGTAAATAAATAAATAAATAAATAATCATTTTGTTTAAACCTCACAACTTCCCATGAAAAAGGTACAACGTTTATTTTGCAGATGGAGAAGCAGAGGCCCAGGGTGGGGAAAAGGCCTGCCTGGTTCATGCCGAAAGCGACAGGCAGCTCCCGTGAGAGGCAGAGCCTGCAGCTGCCCGACGTGGGAAAGCCACGATGTGAGCCTGGAAGGCGGACTCCTGTGTTGAACAACCGGCCTGGAAAATTCCTGAACACCCGTCAGTGGACTTGAGAGACAGCTGGTCTGAGCTAGCTCCATCACAGCACGCCCAGGGAGCGTATGGGGAGCGGCCGCCCCACCCCTCCTCCTGCATCCATCCCTGGCCATTGAGCTTTTGAGCCCAAGTGCAAACCTTCATTTTCCCGGCGGCAGAGTCCATTTGGTTGGTAGGTTTTAGCTCAGAGCTTCTGCCAGCTGAGCACGCATGGTGAGAACTGCTCTTACTGGCAAATGTGAGATTCAGCACCTTCACCTGAGTCACCGGAAGATTAGAGCAGGAGGAGGCCACAGCTCTAAGGTGCCCCACTGAGACCTTTTTCTCCCCAGACCAGTGTCCAGTGTTGACCCTTTGCGCTGTTGGCTCTGCACAAGTCCTCCTGAGTGAACTGAGCACCTGTGTCTCGGCCCTCTGTGTCTCATGGAGTTCCTGGCCTCACCCAGAGGCCCCCAAAGCACTGGACATGGGTGGGGCAGAAGCCTGCATCCCTGCAGTGGGCTGCCTACCCCACAAGCAGCTCCATCCTGCCTGACCTGGCCTGGGTACAGCAAGGGTCAAAGACCAGAGGAGGGCAGCCTCAGAGACAGAGGGACAGCCGTCATCAGGAGGAAGGGGCACGGGTCCTGTCCTCATTAGGGCATGCGGATAGACCCTGCAGAAGAAAGAAGGAGCTTGCAGTGCTGCAGCTGCTGTTCAGTTTCCGGATTTCCACACGCAAAACAAATGAAGTTGGACTCTTAACCTTACACCATTTACAAAAATTAACTCCAAATGGATGGAAGACCTAAACACAAAACCTGAAACTATACCACTCCTAAAATAAAACATAGGGGAGAAGCTTCATGACATTGGATTTGGCAATGATTTCTTGGGCACGACACCAAAAACACAGGCAACAAAAGCAAAAATAGACAAACGGGACTACATCAAACTTCAGACCTTCTGCTTAACAAAGGAAGCGGTCAACAGAGTGAAAGGCAGCCTGCGGGGCAGGAGGACATGCTGGCAACCCGTATATCTGAAAGGGGTTAATATCTAGGATACATTAAAAAACTTCTATAACTCAACAACAGAAATAATCCAATCAAAAATGGGCAAAGGACTTGAATAGACATTTCTCAAAAGAAAACATACAAATTGACCAAAAAAGCAGATGGGAAGACGCTCGGCCTCACTGATCGTCAGGGAAATGCAAAGCGAAGCCACAATGAGGTCTCACCTCACCTCAGACAGGACGATCGTTATCGAAGGAAAAAGAAGGGTCGGCAAGGACGTGGAGAAGCCAGAACCTCTGTGTACTGCTGGCAGGAATGTGACATGGTGCAGCCACTCAATTAATTGTAAAAATTAAAAATAGAATTACCATACGATCCAGCAATCCCACTTTCGGGTGTGTGTATGTGTGTGAGTGTGTGTGTGTATATATATATATATATACACGTATCATAACCGAAAACAGGATCTCAAAGAGGTATGTGCACCCTCGTGTTCATTTGCAGCATTGTTCACAACAGCCAAGAGATGGAAACAGCCCAACTGTCTGTCAACAGATGAACAGATAAACACAATGTGGTGTGTACAGATGATGGACTATTTTTCAGCCTTAAAAAAGGAAGGAAACGCTGTCACATGCCACAACATGGATGAACATGGAGGACGTTATGCTGCTTGGAATGAGCCAGTCACGAAAAGACACAAATACATGGTTTCCTGGTATGAGGTGTCTAAGCCGCTCAGATGCTTAGAAAGCAGCAGGGAGGCTGCCAGGGGATGTGGGGAGAGGCAGAGGAGCAGTTGCTGTCCAGAGGAATTTTGGTCATGCAAGATGGAAAGGAATCGGGGGTACAGTAAGGAGCATGGAGTTCACACTACTGTCCTGGGCACTTACACGCGGCTAAGATGGTACATCTTATATGTTTTATACCGTAATTTTAAAAAAGAAAGAAAAGGAAAGAATAAGCTTCATCCCCATCATACAGATGAGGAAACCAGCACTCAGAGAGGTAAAGTAATTTCCCCAAGGCCACACAGCTAGCAGGTGGCATGCGGATTCAAAGCCCTTTCGCCTGGCTCCCGGGGACGCTGCACATTCCTTTGAGAAAATTTCCAGGGCTGACACGTGGGCACCCCACAAAGGCTTCTGGAGGACGCGAGTTTTACCCACGCATCCTGAAACAGGATCAACGGCTTTGCAGCACACTGAAGGGCCATCCCTGGGAGAAGAGGAGGAATCCCCTCTTATCAGGCCTCTTCTGAGAGCCCCATGTCGGGGCTGTGTCTCCTACCCCAGTCCAGGCCTCTCCCTGCCCGCCTGCCTGGCAGAGATGGCCCCTGGCTGCCCTCAGCCTCTTGGCCCGACAGGTCTGGTGGCGATCAATGCTGCCCAGGTGCAGCCATTTCAGGCAGCTGCCTCTCCCGCTGCCTGGCAGTGTGATTAATGCCCACCCTGCAAGGAGCCCACTCATCATGGACATGCCACATGCCCACCAGCTCCAGGCAGGTGGGTTGCACCAGCATCTGTTGAGTCCCAGCCCCCAGAGCTCACCCAGTTCCCGGCCAGGCCAGAGACCAAAGCCTTGCTTGTCTCAGCTGCTGAGGGCTGGGGGCTGGGGGCTGGGGGCTCGGGGCT
>NW_016108004.1:388109-397890 GCF_001604975.1 Cebus imitator
CTGAGAGCTGGGGGCTGGGGGCTCGGGGCTGGGGGCTTGGGGCTGGGGCCTGGGAGTGGGTGCCACGCACAGAGGCCATACCTGGAAGAGGGTTTTCTGAGCCCTCACAGCCTCACTCTTACCTTCTCCCCACAGCCTCCAGGCAGCTCCAGCTCCAGCTGGGGGATTAGATGGAGCTAATGGGAAACCCACCCCGTCCACTTCCTCCCAGCTGTGTGAACTTAGGCAAGCCTCCTGGTCTCTGGGCCGCTATTTCCACGTTTGCACTGTGGGCATCACGCTTCTCCCTCACCTGCCCATGGGAGCAGCCACAAAGACAAAGGCTTGGAATACAGTCCAGACTGCCTGGGTCCAAATTCCTACTCTGCCACCTAAGGACAGTGCACTTTTGGGCAAGTTTCTCATCCTCTGTCTACGCCTCAGTTCCTTCTGCAAAAACAGCTCATGGGTTGTAGTTAAGGTTAAATAAGTAACTATTTGTAACATGCCTAGCACGGCGCCTGGCACACAGCAGGCACTGAGGGAACAGACCCAGGCATTACTCTGGGTCTGCTGTTGCTGTCCTATCTCACAGAGCTGTTTTGAGGTCTGGGCTTGGCCAAGTATACGCAAAGTGGAAAACCCACCCTCTGTAAATGGCTGAATGTCTGTTCTCTTTAACCCTCCTTCCCTGCAAGGTTTATGGCATCCACATCCACCCAAGAGCCCAGCTGGCACTAGGGGGGGCGGCCAGCACTGGGAGGGAAGCTGGGAAGACTCCACTCTGCCTTTGGGCAGCTCGGTGCCAGTGGGGAGATGATGGAGGCACATTCAGGTCAGCGAGCACTTGCAGGGAAGGGGGCGCAAAGGAGCCCCAAGGGCTAAGCTAGGCTCAGGACAATAGATCAGAGGCCAGGTACAGGGAGGTGCAGCCAACAAGGAGACACTGAGGGTTCTTGAGGAGGGGAGCAGGGCAGGCAGAGCTGGTCCCAGGCCCAGGCCTGCAGATGTGCAGACCCAGCTAGATGGGAGAATCTAGAAACTGAGAGGGCTGGGAGCTGGTGGCAGAGCAGGACAAGCATCAGGGACAGTGGCCCCGTGCCTACCCCACCCTCCCGGCCCAGTGGTCCTTGCCCTGGGCCCCAGGCCACTCTGTGCAGGAAGAGGATCTCCCTGCCTGGAGCCGGCCAGCCCTCACACCCAGGCCAGGCATCTGACCTCCACTATCCACCCTCTGAGCTGCTATGGGCTGTGGGGACGTCTGGAAAGATACGGCTCCCGCTCCTCCAGGAAATCTACTCCTTCTCAGGGACCCCCTGCTGTTGTGCTCCTGTGGACTGCACAGCTCTCATAACTGATAGTTCCCTTTTCATTCTGACTACCAGGAATCATAGAACCAACCATTCAGCCCGACTGGACCCTATGTGTCCATGTTCCAATGCTCCCCAAGCCTTTCTTTCCCGTTGCATCCGATTTTCCCCTGCCTTGGGCTGTCTACCTTGGTATTACAATACTTTTCTCCCACAAATACTTATTGGAATAAGGTAGGTATAAGTATAAAAATAGCTCATGTGCAAAATGGCAAATCCCCTCCGTCCCCTCCACACTCACCTGCTCCCCAGGGAATGAAACACTCAGAGGTCCAGGGTTGGGTGTGTCATGGGGGGAGCAGCGGGGGCAGAAGCAGGCCCCAGCCCTGCCCCTCTTGGCTCTGACATCTTGTCGCACATCGGAGCCAGGAAGGCCCTACTCTCACCCTAGAATGTCCTACAGCCCTGCTGATAACATTGATGACGTTGACTCAAATGTACTGAGTGCCTACGGCATGCCGGTGTCATTCCTAGCGCGGTACCTGAATGTGCCGTTACCCCCTAACAGCCTTGTGATATGAGTTCTGCTATCATTTTCCCTCTACCCAATGGGAAAACTGAGGACCAGAGAGCTTAAGGAGCGTGTCTAAGGCCACAGAGCTGGTACAGAGCTAGGACTCATGCCATGCTGTCTGATGCCACGAACCAGGTTCTTAGTAGCTACCCGTCCTGCCTCAGGGACTCGGGTGGTGCACATGACTTTCTGAGACTGAGATTGTCCGGCGCCTGCCCCTTGCCCATCTGTGCGGGGTTGCCCCTGCCTCCCCACCCCTGTATATCCAGACTGATCCAGGCTCTCCCTTTCACACCAGCCACACAGGCAGGCATCAGGCCTGGGCCGCCGCACCAATGGCAGGGAGGGGGTGGTGTAGGCAGAGGGCATCAGAAGACGCTCTGGAGCAGCAGGGCAGGGGGAAGAAAGCCAGACTTTGGCGTCAGAGGGGCTTGGGGCCCTCTTGAACCTCAGTTTCCACATCTGTAACATGGGAACAGGAAGGACCTGCAGGCAGGTTTAGCCGGGAGGAGGTGTGTGCTATGCCTCCCTCAGGCCTGGCCACAGAAGGACTGGCAAATGGCAGCTGGGGCAGGGTCCTGGCTCCTCAGAGCCTTGAGGGGCTGTCCTGGGACTGCCCACTGAGAAAAACCAGAGCTGGGTCCCCCAGGACCTCCCACCACCTTTACGCTCAGAATCCTGCCCCACAACTGCCTAGCTGTGTGGCCTTGGGTGAGTCACTCCGCCCCTCTGGCCTTGGATAACAGGAGAATGATGTTTTCTCGTGCTTGGCATACAGCGTCTTAGCCGAGAATTATTTTTATTATCCAGGGGTATCTTCCAGCCCCTTGGACCCCCCTCTCCATCCTGGCAGGCAGGCTGGGGTGGGGGCAGAGTCATGGGAGGCACATGTGCAGGAGAACAGACTGGGCCCAGACACCAGGCTCCAATGTAGAAGCCGCCCCCAGGTGCCAACACTGTAGGAGGTGGCAGAGAGCCGCCCCACTGCCCTAGTTTCCCCGAGAGCTTCCTTGCTGACGCGGGAAGAGACTCAGCACACAAATGCATATGCACATGCATGCACATCCCGGCTCACGCGTGTCCCCTGCCCAGGACAGCCAGAGCCTGGCACTACAGCCAGCGCTGCTCCTGGTGCCCTCAGCCCCTCCCGGGCACAGGACATGGGAAGCGGGATTCCATCCCGCTCTTCTGCGACTTGGGTCAACTCAACTTCCCTATGTGGGCCTCCATTTTTCATAGGGAAAGGGGGATCATGGCATCCCTTTCCTGAGTGAGAACCACTGACGTTCCATGTGCGAAGAGCCTGTGCCAGTTCCTTCTCCTCACTCTCCTCCCTGCCACCCTCCCAATGTGCCAGGCCTCCCCGCCCAAGCCCAGCATTGCCACTGCTGCCTCCCTGTGCTCCATTAAAGCAGCCTCCTTATTCCCTCCAGGCCCAGAGATTGTATCCCTCTCTGCCACCTCCACCCTGGTGGCCGAGAGCTCCTGTCACTGAAGCAGGGACACGCTCTCTCCAGCCGCACACCCGGGTCCCTCCTGTCCAGCACTACCCCGGCAGCCCTCAGTCACTGACACCCAGAGGGAGAAGGCAGGGAAGAAGCTGGAGCCGCCTCCCCCGCACAACCACAGCAGCCTGGATACAGGAACCCGAACGTCACCCAGTTCAGACTGAACTGGCTCTGCTGCCCACCCCACCAGCCCCCAACAAGGCAGTGACAAACACAACACCTCCACTGACAGGCCCTCACCACGTGCTGGGTCACGTGTAAAGCTTCTCATGCCTCATCTCATCTAATCTTCCCAGCACGCCTATGAGGAAACAACTGCTCTGCCCATTTTACAGATGAGGAGACTGATGCAGAGAAGCCACGAAGCCAAGTCTTGCTCAGGACTTGGGGTGGGCACTCTACGCTTTACTGCTGGGTCTACCCACAGCTCCTGAGAAACACCCAGGACGGGAGGACTGGCAGAAAGAGCAGCGGGGCCTCCCTCTACGCCGGACTGAGGTGAAAACCAACAGCAGTGTTTGCAGCAGACACATTCTGACCTTAAAGCTAAAAATTAAGTCCCCAAGGATAGGATGTTGTTTAGGGACTGGCCGGACACCCACCCCCAGGGTTCCGCTCCCCTGTTTTAGAAACGAGGGTAGCGGTAGCTTGGGTCTGCATCTCAGGTGCACACAAAATGTCAGGCTGGTAAACTCTGGTGGTGAAGACGGGGTGGCAGGAGGTGCCCAGCAAATGCCCCCATCCAAGCAAGAACCTGTCCCCAGGCCAGCTGGGCTGTGCTGGCTGGACCGAGGTCCCTTCTGAAGTGGCCTTCACGTGTGCGGTCCCGGTAGGCGGGCATGAACCCCCGAGTGCTCGAGTGTGGCTCCCCCAGAGGCACAGCCTCTGACCAAGGCTGGCCACACCCTGCGCTGGCCCAGCCGCACACAGAGCCCAGTGGCTCCCCGCTCTGCACCAGGACAGACGCCGCTGTTGTAGCCGTGGCTCCTGGGTTTGTATAACGCCCCCTTCCCGGCTCCCATGCCCCCCAGCACGCACATTAGGGCTCTCATCCAGTGCACAGGCCGCTTTTATTTCAAAGATTTCACGAGGCCATCCCACGAGTCATAAATAATCAAAGGTGCTCAGATGCTGCGTCCAGGTGTGCTGACTGACAGCCCTCCCCGCTGGCCGCGACCCGCCTCCTGGACTGGAGCCTGCCCCTTCCCAGCTCTTCCCCGCAAGGCACCCCTGCCACTGAAGCCCGTGTCTGCAGATCCCCAAATTGCCTGCCCACCCTCCTGCCTG
Organism: Cebus imitator; assembly: GCF_001604975.1. Taxonomy (NCBI): domain Eukaryota; kingdom Metazoa; phylum Chordata; class Mammalia; order Primates; family Cebidae; genus Cebus; species Cebus imitator. The sequence goes on from NW_016108004.1 coordinate 392,768, forward strand.
TTTCCACGCCCTCTGAGTGCGCGGCGGCCACCCCAGAACTCCTCAGCCAGGTCGGCGTCCTCGGTGAATCCAGTGGGGCTGGGGCCCATTCAGCCACCCACGGGATGTTAGCTGAGGGCAGTTACTGTGGGGTAGCTTCTCAGAGGAGTCATACTCCAAGCAGAGGGAGCTGGCAGCGCCCAGATGTGGAGCAGAGGGAAGACAGCGTGTTCAGGAAAGATGGTCGTGCCAGAGACAGAAACCGAGAGACCAGCCTGGGGCTCCCTCTCACAATCTTGCTGGCTGTGGCACATCTTCATGGATGCAGCCTCCAGCACCCACCCCCATGCCATGACCCCTGGGGGCCTGGCCAGAGGACATGGTGGCCAAGGGCGTGGCGTCTAACTACAGCCCTCCTCCCAGGTGACCCACCACTGGGAGACAAAGTATAGGGAGAGAGATGGGTAAGATCCAGGGGACCTGGAGTGGAAACCAAGGCCAAATCCTACCTCGCCACCTCGGCAAGGCAACAAATTGCTCCCTCTCACGCTTTGCTGTTCTAAGATTAATGAGCTAATTAAAGTATGAAGATGGTTTCTTGTACACTTAAAAAGAGGTGATCAACCATCACACATTAATCACAATTATCACCCCTCCTCCAGGCAGTGTGCCTGGATTACGTCCCTCCAGGATCCCCATGTTCAAGGCTGGCTGGTGCTTGAGCCAGGCACCCATACTCTCCAGGGCTCCAGCGGCTGCTCTCCAAGGGCCCCCAGCACTCATAACCCTGACCCATCAGATCAGGGAGCCGCCTTCCTCCTTTTTCCTAGAAGCTCATTCCCAAATCTGCCCACCTGCTACCTTGCCCAGTGACTCAACAGTGCCCCTCCCCAGGAACATGGCTGGAGAGGGGAAAGGGGGCTGCAGGAGACGGGAGAGGAGAAAGGGGTGGCAGAGAGAGGGCCGCTGCTCTGCACACACGCCTCGGCCCCGCTGCACCCACCAACACAGACAGATAGCGGCTGCTCAACTCACTCAAGCATCGGTTCAGGGCTCCAGGCTCAAGATCGGGTCTCCTCCGTGGGATACCTGCAGAGAGACAGCGCAGAAGAGGTGAGAGGATGGTCAGATTGGGGCCTGCAGACCCGTCCTGCAGTCAACCCCACCCAAGTCTCTGCCCAGCCTGGGCTTCCCGATGCGCTGGGCCAGATGGAGCAGGAGGAGACCTGGACCCTGCCCTCCGGAAGCCTGCGGGCTGCCTAAAAATGTCACATTCATTCCAGAGTCAAGACTTCATTTTCAGTAAAGCAAGGGCCTGGGCTACGGCAGGCTGGGATTCAGGCACCCGCAGTGCCCCAGGGGACACACAGACTAGAGCAGCAGCACAGCTGCCACCTATCCAAGCCTGTCTGCAGTGGAAGTCACAGTTCTCTGGCCCCTGGACACACAGGGAACCTCAAATCCTCCCTCCTGAGGCCACATGTGGTTCATGGTCCCAAGGAGCACAGAGGAGCTGATGGGAAGGGAGTACCCAGGGCCTCCTTCCCACATCTGCCTGAAGCCTTTACCTGGGCCCAGTCTCAGCTTTGTCTCTGGCTCACCCTGCGACCCTCACCGTGCCTCCCATCAGTACAGGCAGGTACGTGCTGGGACTTGCGCAAACACAGACTGCTGGGCCCCACCCCGAGAGTCTCCATCAGTAGGTCCCAGGGGGTGGGGGCCTGAGGATCTGCATTCCCAGCAAGCTCCCAGGTGATGCTGATGCTGCCTGCTGGGGATCACACTTTGAGAACTGTTGGCCTTGAAGATGTGTCCAGCCTGGAAAGTGCAAAGCCCATACCCTCAAGGAGTTGACAGGCTAAATGGGAGGCTATGCACACACACACACACACACACACACACATGCATGCACACACATCTGACTTGCAGTGGCCACGGGAGGAAATGTGGCTTCTTAACACTAAGGAGATTCATCAGGGGCGGGCTGTGGCTGGTGCAGTCATGGAAGGCTTCCTAAAGGAGGTGAAGGCCTAAATGACGACCTTCACATATTATAGTCTTATAATGCAAGTAGCACACAAAAGCATTCTCTTTTTAAGAGGTTCAAGTATAGTGGTCTGTACAGGAAGCACTCTCTTTCCCAGTCACCTCTCCAGACGTACTGACTGCCATCCCTTTGGCGTGAAACTTAACTGTGCACGTGCAGAGGTGCACACGGACGCGGGGGTATGTGCCAGGGAGCACAGCCTCCGTGCTGGTGAGCACCTGCCTTCCTCACTTCACAGATGTTTGAGACCTTTCCCTGTCCATACAGAGCAATAACTACGCTTGTGCTCACTGAGCACTTACTGCGTGCCAGACACCGGGATGAGTGCTGTACCTCTTAACCCACCTAATCCTCTTAACAACTCCCTAAGTGGGTGCTGTTTTGATCCTCATTTTGTAGATGAGAAACTGAAGTGGGCCAGGCATGGTGGCACACGTGTGTAATCCCAGCACTTTGGGAGGCTGAAGTGGGAGGATCGCTTGAGCCCAGGTATTCAAGACCAGCCTGGGCAACATAGCAAGATCCTGTCTCTGCCAAAAAAAAAAAAAAATTTAAAAAAATTAACTGGGTATGGTGGTGTGCACCTGTGGTCCCAAGTTACTCAAGAGGCTGAGGCAGGAGGATCGACTGAGCCCAGGAGGTGGAGGCTACAGCGAGCTATGATCATGCCACTGCACTCCAGCCTGGGTGACAGAATAAGACTCTATCTCTAGAAAAGAAAAACCAAAAGAAAGAAAGGAAAACTGAGGTACGGAGTGGAGCGGTGACCCGTAAGCCATCCGAGCGTGCAGCCGGGGCACGATGGAGCCAAAGCTTGGACCCAGGCTGTGAAGCTCCAGCATGTTCTCCTGACAGTCACAGTTGAGCTCTCGTGGTGCTGCACTGAGGCATGCCACGTGGGGTGTCCTCTCGCCTGTTTAACCAGACCCCCAAGGATGAGTAAAGCAAGGGCCTGGGCTACAGGAGGCTGGGATTCAGGCGCCCACACCACCCTGGGGGACACACAGACTAAGAGTGCAGCCACCACCCCTCCAAGCCTGTCTGCAGCAGAAGTCACAGTTCTCCGGCCCCCGGACACACAGGGCTGAACTTCAAATCCTCCCTCCTGAGGTCACATGTGGCTCATGTGTTTCCAGTTTTTTATTTCAAACATAGCCGGAAAAAACACCTTGTCTCACTGCACACATGTGCAAGTATTTCTCTGGGAGCATTCCTAAAGGGTAGATCAAAAGGTATACACGTTTTACATGTAGACACTTGCTACCAAGTTGACCTCCAAAACACATCTGTACTGATCCATTTCCCCATGTGAGCACTGCTTCAGAACCGTTCCCGCTTACTTGGCACCTGCTGTGCAACGGATCCAGTAACATCTGGGTTGTCACTTCCACTCTGCAGAAAAGCAAACTGGCTCAGAGAGGTTATGCTGTCTGCCCAAAGTCACAGAGCACAGCAATTTGCCTCAATATTATAAAAGAGAAGAGTGAGGAGGGAAGAAAGGAGGAAGGGAGGAAGGGAAGGAAGGAGGGAGAGGAAGAGGGAGGGAGGGAGCAAGGGAGGGAAACTGCTTGGCCTCACATCCCTGCCATTTTTCTGCTTCCCTTTAATAGCAAAACTCAAGAGCTGTCTCGACTGCCTCCACGCCCTCACTTCGGGTTCCCTCTCCAGTTGGGCATCTGTCCCCACCACTTCACAAAACTGCTCTTATCAAGGTCCCCCAGAAACCTCAGTTTTGTCAAGCCCAATAGTCATTCTCCGTCCCCCATGGTCCCTGTGCTCCCAGCAGCATCTGACATGGCTGACTGCTTTCTCCATCAGGAGATATTTTATCTCCGAGTTTCCAGGGCTCAGCCTCACCTGGGTGTCCTTGACACATCCCTCCCCTGTTACCTAACTTCCCCCCCAGCATCTGAGGCCCCAGGGCTCTCCAGGGCCCCCCTCTCCATCCCACCCCATCTGTGCACTCCTTAGCTTTCACCCCCCACTGTGCCTCCAGGTCCCTCTCACCAGCCTCAGCGCCCTCCTGAGCACCAGCTCGTGTTCAGAGGCCTATTTGTCTTCTCTGCTTGCTCATCTAACCCACCTGTCCAAAACAGAACTCTTCATTTTCATCCCCAAATTACGTCGCCCTCCATCTTGACTTTCTCTCTCCCTCGATCCACACCCAAGCCATCAACACACCCTGTCAGGTCTACCCCAGAACACAACCAGAAACTGACTGCTTCCCCCACGCTCCTCTGCCCACCCTGGCCAGCTCTTGCCTGGATTACTGAAACAGCCTCCACCCTCACTCAGCTCTTTGCCTCCACCCCGGCCCCAAACTACCACAGCAGCATGATGGTGGTGAGAATCAGGCCCCGCGGCTACCCTGCCATAAGCCCGTGGCACAGACTCGAGTCCCAACTCTCTCCAAAGCCTCCGAGGCCCTGCCCACCTCTCAAAAATCATCTTCCACCACAATCGGCCTCCCTCCCACACTGGCCAGTCTCAGGGTCTTCGCCCCTCTTGCTCCTTCTGCTGAAAGTTCTTCCCCAGGCCTTTTTTTTACCATCCCAGGCACCCTTGGGAAGATGCCTACCATGTACCTCAATCTCTCCCAATTTTCTTAGCATTTCCCCCGCCTGATATTATCTTGCCTATTTATGTGTGGCCTTGTTTCTTGTGTGCCTCATCACAACATGAACTCCATAAGGCAGGAAGGGCCCACAGCCACCTCTGGATTCGCCTCTGTACTATGCACCCAGGAGATAGTCAATACATACTTGCTGAAGGAGGGAAGGAAGGAAGGGAGGGAGGGAGGAAGGAAGGAAGGAAGAAGAAAGGAAGGAAGGAGGAAGGAAGGAGGAAGGAAAGAAGGAAGAAGGAAGGAAGGAGGAAGGAGGAAGAAAGGAAGGAGGGAGAAAGGAGGAAGGAAAGAGGAAGGAGGAAAGAAGGAAGGAGGAAGGAAGGAAGGAGGAAGAAAGGAAGGAGGGAGAAAGGAGGAAGGAGGAAGGCAAGAGGAAGGAGGAAAGAAGGAAGGAGGAAGGAAGGAAGGAGGAAGGAGGAAGGAAGGAGGAAGGAGGAAAGAAGGAGGAAGGAAGGAGGAAGGAAGGAAGGA
>NW_016108004.1:398480-426166 GCF_001604975.1 Cebus imitator
AAGGAGGAAGGAAGGAGGAAGGAAGGAAGGAGGAAGGAAGGAAGGAGGAAGGAGGAAGGAAGGAAGGAAGGAGGGAGAAAGGAGGAAGGAGGAAGGAAGGAAGGAGGAAGGAGGAAGGAAGGAGGAAGGAAGGAGGAAGGAAGGAAGGAGGAAGGAAGGAAGGAGGAAGGAGGAAGGAAGGAAGGAGGAAGGAAGGGGCAGAGCCAGCTCTACCAGGCTCCAAAGCCTGTGTTCTTACTCCCTACATGCACTGCCTCCTATACGGGCAGGAGCCAGAGGGCACACCCAGTGGGCAACACACGCAGCCAAGGCAGGGAGGTGGGAGCGAGGCTGAGGCCCGAACTGGAGCAGCAGCGCACGCTGGACAGCAGTGGGGCCCTGGCCTCCCTGGGACACCAGGCCCAGCAGCCTCAACCCCAGGGGATCTGGGGCTCTCACACCTGCCAACCTGTTCCGTTCAGGAGGGAGCCTTGGCGGCGGCTGGCAGCTGAGCGTGACTGGCAGGGGGCCAGGACGCCTGCCAACAGCTGGTGCCGCTGCCAGGAAGCCCAGTAATTGTGTTCGCGGCAGAAATTGGTCCAGGGAGTTTTTTCCTTTCGCCTCCCATTTTCTTTCTCTTCCCTTCCCCCCTTGGAGCTGCAAGACTCAGAAGATTGATCTTTGCCTGAAACGGAGGAGATAACTCGATATAATGAACTCCACTGTCCCTCTTGCTGTTTGGAGCTTTTAAAAAATTTAAAAGGGCTGGGGACAAAAAAGCTAGCCTTCGGGGGCCTCTGGGGCTTCTTCCCCTCCCTCAGAAGTCCCTGGCCCCACTCCTGTGCCCCTCTCCAGCTCCCCATCTCCCCCCTTCTCCCTTCTTTTTCCCTTGGGATGCCTTGATGGAACAAAGGTTAAAAATATCCCCTTTCTCTTGCAGGCTTTAAAAATAATCTTGCTGAGGTCAGGGCTGGGTCCACCAATCACCCTGCCCCCCCGGCCCCCACCACTGTGACAGCCCCCTCTCTCAAGAGTCACCAGCCAGCCTGGGGGTGAGAAGTAGGCTCAGTCCACCGATTCTCAAAGCATTTCAGAAGGGGAGCAGGAGGCCCAGCCCACCCACTGAGGTGCTGCCAGAGACAGCTTTTGTTCCTGCAAGTGGCTCTTTAAAGAGCCACCTAATGACACACAAAGGGAGCACAGCGCTGGCTGGGACTGAGGCACTGCCCCCGCTCCCTGGAGGTCTGTGCCTCCTGCCACCCGTCAGCCAGCAGCCCCTCCTGCCAGCTGCTCCTGGGCTCTGTGCCCTGCACGTATTCACATATTCCGTCAGCGTGTATGGAGCACCTATCCTGTGCCAGGCACTGGGCTGAGAGCAGGGGACCCAGGGGACCACCAAACCCTTCCGATTCTTGCCCTCAGTGTCTGTAAAGCCTTGTGGCAGAGGCAGTCATTAATCAATGGCCACACTTGGGCGGGAGGCACATTGGGATGAGGGCTTTAAAGGAAAGGCCATGGAGCCCTGAGAGCATGGACAGTGTGGTCAGGGAGGGCTTCCCCGAGGAAGTGTCCTTGGACGGAGTGGTCAGGGAGGGCTTCCCCAAGGAAGTGTCCCTGGACAGTGTGGTCAGGGAGGGCTTCCCTGAGGAAGTGTCCCTGGAGCAGAGGTATGAAAAACAAGTATGAGACCTCCAGGCAGAGGGTGTAGGTGGAGGGCTCAGGCATTACTGGGGCGGTGGGGGGGGGTCTGCTCCAGGATCACACCATCCAATTAGCGCCTCTCCCCTGGTGCTCTGCCTGCAGAGAGAGGCCAGGTCCCTAAATTGCTTGCCTAGCATTCAAGGCCTTTCCTAGCCTGATGTCCGCCCCCAACACCCTCTTGTCTCCAGCCTCTCCCTCCAAGATGCAGCACAAATGTGGCCTCAGTGGCCCCACGCTTCTGCTCCCTCCCCACCCGGCACAGACCCTGCCGGCCCGCTACGGGATGTTACAGGCTCACCTGCCCACACGGGTCATTCTGTGGGGCCTCTGCCTACCTGGTGCCCCACTCACAGCCAAGGGTATGTGTCAAGCGGCAGAGAGCAACTGGAAACAGCCTCTGGAGGTTTGGACTCCAGTCAGTGAGGGCTGGAGGCATCAGGGAGAGCTTCCTAGAGGGGGCGGGGCAGGACTTTGAATACACAAGGATTTGGACGGTAGGGTGGGGAGTCCAGGGAAGCAGGGATAAAGGCTTAGAAAAGAGGTGGGCACCCGAAGATCGAGGCCTGCCCAAGCACATCTCTAACCTTCATCCCCCAAAAAAGCAAGGAGAGAGAGAAGATGAGGCTCCAAGAAGGCAGTGCTTCCGCCGAGCTCTGCAGCCGGGCGGCAGTGGCAGGCGGGATGCTGTCCAAAGGTGACAGCAGCCCCTCCTGTTCTTATGCAGTCAGCAGTCATCATCCACACACATCCATCTCCTGGGGCTCAGGCACTCCCAACCCCCAGCCCCGCCCTCACCCCAGAAGAGCTCAGACACCAGAAGTCAGGCAGCCACCATACCACGTGGCCACGGAAGCGAACCAGGAGCCTGGAGGAGGAGCCCAAACCTGGGCTAGGGGGCAAGAGACACCTGAAGCACTTCTCCAGGAAGGAGACATTGGCTGGGCTGGCACTCTCAGCAGGGACCACCCTGCAAAAAGCCCCAGAGATGCCCCCTCTAGACTGGCTTCTTTGCCCTCTAGACTTCTGGCCTTGCTGAGCTCCTGGGAACACAAGTCAGCACCCCAAGCCTGAGCCTTTAAGGAAGCAACCCCTGCCCCACCCACGTTACACTGCCCTGAGAGGCTGGGAAACTCCTGGAACCTACCCTGACCAATCTCAGTTTTTCCGTCCTCTGCCTTTGGGCCCTGAGGACCCCCTACCCCGGCCACCTTTACAGGATGCAGCAGAGGCCAGGGCTCTTGCCCAGGAAGGCCTCTGGCAGCCCGTCCCTGGGGTCCTCAGGAGCCTAGGCCCCAGCATCTCCAAGAGCAGCCCTGGAAACAGGGCCTGGCCACCCAGGAGGAGCAGCCCACAGACCCACAGACAATACTGCGGCCAGCCACCCTCCCCAGGGCCACCACGGCCAGCGAGAAACAAAACAGCTTGACCTTGTGGTTCTGCAGACAAGTAGCTTCCCGCCTCAGCTTCCCCAGTGCAGTCCCCTGAGGCTGCGGGCTCTGTGGGCATCAGGTATGGCTGGAGGTAAAGGAAGCTTCGTGCAACCATCCCTGCCCTGCTTCTGAGGGCCGAAGAGGCCCTGGTCCCCATACGCACCCAGAAAGCCTTACCTAGAATGTTCTCACCTAGAATGTCAAAACACGAGGTTTCCCAAGACCTCAGCTAAAACTAGAGAGGAGGGCACCAAGAGGAAGCCTGGGTTCAGATGGAGGGAGAGGGATGGGCAGGTGAGAGGGGCAGAGGGGGGCTTGGGCCGTCCACAATGGGCAGCTCCTCCAATGCCAGGCAAAGGGGCTGAGCATCACTCTCTGCACCCAGAAGCTCCACGGACCCATTCAAGCACAGTGGGGCCTTCTGCCAGGCACTGGTAAGACGAGAGGCTGGGCAGAGCGGCTGCTCCCAGGGAGCTGACAGACCTGGCTGAGCCCCACAAGCCTAGCTCAGGCTGGGCAAGAGAAGCTGCCGGGGACACGTGTGGAGCAGAGCGTTCTCTCCAAAGCTTCTGAAGGTGAGAAGGCCCCGGCTGGACCCACCCCAGCTTGCAGGCCAGCCCAGCCAGAGCTGCTCCCTGGCCCTCCTCTCCGCAGCCTCTGGGAGGCAGAGGCACCATGAACAGGGCCTCACAGAGCTACCTGAGGGCCACACTTCCTGAACATTTCCAGGTGCCGCAGATCAGCTCACCTCCCTCCCAGCAGTTTACTGAGCTGCACACCAGCGTCCCCTGTCCAGACGGGAAACTGAGGCGGAGGGTTGGGATGGTTCACCTAAGACACCTGTGGAGGCAGAATTTGAACCCAGATCTGGGTGAATCCAAAGCTGTTAACCACAAGAGCCAGAGACAGGGGGATTCTGCCTCATTCAGGATGTAGAAGCCACAAGAGAGCATCACTCCCGGCTAACAATGAGAAAAAGCTGGATATTCTGCAAAACCATAACTTTTCTTCAGCCTGCTGGAGAGCTGGTGTCACAAGGGGCAATCAGGGGAACCGAATTCCAAAGAGTAGCCTGCTGTCCAGGGAGATTGGGAACACGGCCAGATTCACCTTTGGCAGAGACCGGAGGAGAGAGCCTTGCAAAGCGGCGGAGCGGTCAGAAGGACACAGCTGGCGGGGAGGAATTCTCAGCAGCTAGGTGTGGGCCAGCCCCGGCAGTCCTAGGCACAGGGAGTCTACCCTCACAGCTGGTGCACGATGCTCCAGGAAAGCTTGGGGTGGGGTGAGAGGATGGGGAGAACCCGCAGAGGTGCCAGTGCACAGGGCCCCCAGCCAAACACCCAGCCTCACCTTCTCAGAAATTGAGAAGAACCTGGTGAGGAAGGTAGGAGAGCTGGGGTGACTGAAGGGCGGGGGGCGGGAGAAGAGTCCTCCCAGGCTCGATGCTGCCTTGGCTCTGCTGACTGCCCTGCCAGGAGAGCCTCACTGAGGAGTTGTGGGCAGCACCCTTCCCTCTTTGCTCCATCCACCTATGCCCACCTCCAGCACGCCTTCACCGGGCATGCACTCTGCTTGGCACAAGCACCCAGTGTTCCCTAGCAGCAGGGCAGAGGAGACACAGGGCTCCAGGGTCCACCATGTCCTCTGTAAAAGGACTTCTTTCCCTCATTGGGGGAGTCAAGGGGCTAAGAGGGGCACAGACTCTTGAGGGGACAGTGTCAGAGCCCAGGCTTCCTGGCCTCAGACCTGTGACCTGCACCCTTCTTAAAGGGACAGACAGGCTCCAAAGACCCCCAGTGTAAAGAGGGTTGACAGGTTTTGCCGCATCCCTCCTGAAGATCGAAGCCACGCTGGGCAGAGGAGGGAATGCTTTTGCTTTTCACTCTTCTTTAAGAACCTTTAGACAGTCAAATTACATTGCAATATAAAAGCAGAGGCAAAGCATTGCGTTCAGGGCTGGCTGGGGAGTTATTCTCGAGTTAACGAGCGAGCGGGGAGAACCCGGGAATGCGGGAGGGAGGCTGAGGGTTTGCCTCCTAGGGAGAGGCAGGCAGCTGGGTGGGTATAAAAAGGCTGAAGGCGATGCTGCCAAAGGTCAGTGTGGGGGTGGAGGAGTCTCCCCAATCTGGAACAGAAGATGGAGGTGTGAGGGGCTCTCACAGTGAGCACCAGGAGCCCTGGGAGCAACCAGGTAACCCTCCCGGCCTTCACTGATCCATCTACCCAAGCTATAAGTATTTCTTGAGCACCTACTATATGCCAGGCCCTGAGGGTCCTCAGTGGATACGGAAGTGAGTGAAACAGAAAGTCCTGCTCTTAAGGAGCCTCAGAAGAGAACTCACTGTGGCAGAGCCTCCTTCAACCTCTCCCCACGTGAGGCCTGGACCCTGGCTGCACAACAGGTGCCTCTGGCAGACACCAGGGCTGCCTGGAGCAGAGGAAAGAGCAGAGCTTTGCAATTGAACAGGGGTCCATCCAGATCCTGAACCTTCATCACAAGCTGTGTGTCTATGAGCAAGTCCCTGACCTCTCTGACCCTCAGTAAGAATAACAAAAGCCAGCCTGGCAGTGGCTCACGCCTGGGAGGCTAAGGCGGGCAGATTGCTTGAGTCCAAGAGTTCAGAACCAGTCTGGGGAACAGGGTGAAACCCCACCTCTACTAAAAATACAAAAAGCTAGCTGGTGTGGTAGTGCCCGTCTGTAATCCCAGCTACGCGGGAGGCTGAGGTGGGAGAATCACCTGAGCCTGGGAGGTTGAGGCTGCACTGAGCCGAGATCACCCGCCTGCACTCCAGCCTGGACGACCAAAGTGAGACCCTATCTCAAAATGAAAAAATAAAATGACCAAAGCAGCTAACTTGTACTAAACAGTTAACACGTACTAGGCATTATTCTAAAGTTTACATGTACAAGTTCATGTAATCAATATGACAACATGTGAGCTCAGTTCTCTCAGTATTTACTCCCCTTTTCAGAGGAGGAAACAGAAACACAGAGAGGTCTAGCGCTTTGCCCAGAGTCACACACACGGGGCTGCTGAGTGCAGCCTGGATGGTGGCCGGACAGCCTGGCTCCAGAGGCCTCACCCTCCACCACCGCACCTTGCTTAAGAAGCTGTTCCCTAGTGGTGTGCAGTGGCTCATGCCTGTAATCCCAGCACTTTGCAAGGCCAAGATGGGTGGATCACTTGGGGCCAGGAGTTCGAGACCAGCACAGACAACACGGTGAAACCCCATCTTTACTTAAACAAAATGAACCAGCATGGTGGTCCACAGCTGTAATCACAGCTACTCAGGTGGCCAAGGCCCAAGAATCGCTTGAACCTGGGAGGCAGAGGTTGCAGTGAGTCAAGATTGGGCCACTGCACTCCAGTCTGGGAGACAGTGCGAGAGTCTATCAAAAAAAAAAAAAAAAAAAGCTATCCCCAGTAGAAACCCTTAGCACCATTCCAGGTATCCTGCTGAAATCCAGAACCACTGCCACCCGCACCTGGCTCTGCCCACTGAGCTTCTGGTCATTCGCTGGAGACCACCTCACATGTCCTCTCTGCAGTGAAACCTGCAGGTCTTTTTCAGGATAAAGGAGGAGACCCACGTGCACTGGGATCCTGCTGGGAACCAGGCCCTGTGCCGCTCACCTCATACACAACTGCTCATCTCTTCCCATGACCCTGGCAGGCAAGATCAGCCATCTTTATTTCACAGACGTGGAAACCTAAGCTCAAGAGAGGAAGGAGCTTGTCCAAGGTCGGGCAAAATGTGCCGTATTCCACATGCCTCTAGACGGACGGACGCTGTGGGGGACTGTGAGATGGAGGCTGGGATGGGCTCACCGGATAGTTCCTGAGACGCTGAGGAGGGGCGAAAGAGCACCTGAGTCTGAAAGAACAGGAAATTTTAAGAACTAGGAGCTGGGCACAGTGGCTCCCATCTGCAATCCCTGCACTTTAGGAGGCTGCCCAGGAGTTTGAGACCAGCCTGGGCAACAAAGTGAAACCCTGCCTCTGCAAAAAATAAAAAAATTATCTGGGCACGGCGGCATGCACCTGTGGTCCCAGCCACACAGGAGGCTGCTACAGGAGGAGCGCCTGAGCCTAGGAGGTCCAGGCTGCAGTGACCTGTGTGCTGTGTTCATGCCACTGCACTCTAGCCTGGCAGACAGAACAAGACTCTGGCTAAAAAAAAAAAAAAAAAAGAACAGTGGGCAGGATCAATCAGTCAGTCAGTAAGCTCTGCTGCTTGAGTGCCTTTCATAAGCAACCTGAGTATACACATGCGGCCTCCCTCTCTGTTCCATAAATTCCATCCCTCCCTCAAGGCCAGTACCGAAAGCACTTAGTCTTCTTTCCATCTGTCCACTTCCTGCCCAGATACATTTTTAGGTCCAAAGCCAGTACTGCCGCCTCCTTCAAGAAGCCAGCCCTGATTGCCCCAGTATCCCTTAGAGCACCCTGCACCTGTAGTCTGGCTGGGGACTGGAGCAGACTTAAGGGGGAGAACTGCCCCCATGCCACACAAGTTGAAGGGTGGTCAGGTGCAGGAGCAGGGGTGCGGGGGTGGGGGCAAGGAGCCCTGCCTGGAGGATAGCAAGGCACCCTACCCTGCAGGAGCTCAGGCAGGCGCCAGCCGCACCACTGGCAGCAAAGCTAGCATGATGGATGGCACCATTCAGGAAGAAATAAATCCAGAGGCTTGTGTGCCAGGTGAACTGGGGGGTGTATCCATCTTACAGATGCTTAATGAGTGTGCTGGTCGCAGCACACGGTAGCACGTACATCTGCCTCCCATCCCTCTCCAGCTCCTTGGGCTCCAGAGGCCACCCCCTACTCCCAGGGATGGAGAGTGCTGAAGGGTGCCAGAGACCAGCTGGCCCAGACCAAAACCCCCATTGGACAGATGGGAAAATTTAGGCCAGGAGAGGGCAGGGATTTACCCATAGTCACACAGGAAACAGCTGCAAAACCTGGACCAGAATGCAGGCCCCTAGGCCTAGTCCACGGACCTCTCGCTCGGGACCTCTTCACACTCTCCCTGCCTTTTGCTCTGCTGAGTCTGCTAAGAATACCTGACCACCCCAGGACTGCTTCCTCCAGAGTTCCGATCCTCTGTACCTCGGTCCCCTACCCACGCCTAGCAGGGGGCCACATCTCCTCCTCCTCCTCCTCTCCACAGGCAACACAGCCAGGGCTTGGGAGCATTTCTGGTAGCACTGAGCAGATGAGGGGATATTGCGAGTCCTCTGGAGTGCAGACAGGTCCTGTGGGTGGGGTGGGTGCCGTCTTAATGAACAGAAAAGATCTATCACACTCAGCTGGGCATGCCCAGAGACTCTTCCCTGGGACCAGGCCTCCAGGTTTCCCGCAGACGGGTCAATCACTCCCCCTGCAAGCCTGTTCATTACTTTTGCTGTAACCTCTCACTGCCTAGAAGAGCAGAGCTCAGGCTGGCCCTGTCTGCGTCAGAATGCCCGCCAGTTCCCAGGCTGGGCTTCTACGAGCTGCGGAGTGAGCACACTCAGAACAGAGCCCTCAATCAAACTAACGAAACACTGACCTGCCTGCAAGTGAGCAGCGGGAGCCTGGAGGAGGGGAGCAGGAGAAGGGCCAGGGCAGGAGGCTGCACCAACGCAGAGCCAGGCGGGGCCCCACCTCAAGCATCTCCCCACGGCTGTCACCATGCCTGAAATGTCACCATTAAACGGAAACATCGTTCCACTGGGGTTTGGAGGCATTAAAGTCTCTTATTAAAGTGAAACTATCCCAGAGAGAATCATACCCTCAGTCATTACCCACCTCCACGCGTCAGCGGAGGACAGAGGTGGGAGGAGGACGGTGGGTGGGTAGTACCACGCGTGCACTGCACGCCAGACAGCAGTGGCCATGCTGAGGCTCAGGGGTCAGGTGCTGGCCAAAGGGCGCACAACCAGTGAGTGGCAGAGCCAAGATTTGAACCCCGGTGCCGTAGAGCCCAAAGCCAACCTTTCTCCTTCCATGTGACTCTCAACAGGGACTGTTGTTGCCCCTTTGAGGCACCTTCTCCAGCAGGTTAAGACGCTGGCCACACCAGCTGGCCTGAAGGGCCTCAGAGCCACCACTGCAGGGCCCCTGGGGGAGTGAACCTCAGGACTGGAAACGTTTTCGGTACCACACTCTCTGAGCTGTTCCTAAGAGGGCAGAGCCTTCACCCCACACTCTGACTATGCCATCAGCCTCCTCCCCTTGGGCCACCAGAGTTTGCCAAGGGCCAAAGGAACGGTCTTTGGAGTCAGATGATCCGAACTCTAATCACGTCTCTCAACGTCCCCAAGTCAGTTTCCCCATCTATAAAATGGGAAGAGAATCACCCACCTTGCAGCATCACTGCAGGGATTCCATGAGAGAAAGTCTGGAAGAAGCCTGGCTCAGGGTTCGCCCTCAGGAGAGCCTCTGCACACGACCAATCCCTTTGATGCCCTGCAGAGCCTTGCCCGACAGGGAAGGCCCAGCAACCCTGAGGTGGCCCCAGCATAGTGGGTGGGACCAGGACAACAAGGGAGGAAGGCAGCCCTGCCCATTTCTCCCCGCAACCCTGCTCCCGGAAGAGGTCATGGACCCCAGTTTCAGCCAAATTTCATTTTTTCCTTTTCTTCCTTCTTCTCTTTCTTTTATTGGGGGGCAGTGATGGGGAGAGACAGAGGTTTGCTTTGTTGCCCAGGCTGGTCTTAAACTCCTGGCTTCAAGCAATCCTCCCACCTTAGCCTCTTGAAGTGCTGGGATTACAGGTAAGAGCCACAGTGTCTGGCCCCCAGCCCAATTTCTTTCTTCTTTCTTTTCTTTCTTTCTTTTTCTTTCTTTCTTTCTTTCTTTCTTTCTTTCTTTCTTTCTTTCTTTCTTTCTTTCTTTCTTTCTTTCTTTCTTTCTTTCTTCTTTCTTTCTTTCTCTTNTTCTTTCTTTCTTTCTTTCTTTCTTCTTTCTTTCTTTCTCTTTCTTTCTTTCTCTTTCTTTCTTTCTTTCTTTCTCTTTCCTTTCTTTTCTTTCTTTCCCTCTCTCTTTCTCTGTCCTTCTTTTCTTTTTCTTTCCTTTTTCTCTCTCTTTCTTTCTCTTCCTTTCTTCCTTTCTTTTCTTCCTTCTTTCCTTTCTTTCTTTTTTTGGAGTCTCACTCTGTCTCCCAGGCTGGAATGCATCCGTCTCCCGGGTTCCAGCTATTCTCCTGCCTCAGTCTCCCGAGCACCTGAGATTATACACGTGTGCCACCATGCCCAGCTAATTTTTGTATTTTTAGTAGGGACGGCGTTGCACCATGTTAGCCAGGCTGGTCTTGAAATTCTGATCTCAGGTGGTCCACCTGCCTCGGCCTCCCAAAGTGCTGGGATTATAAGCGTGAGCCACTGCACCCGGCCCACTAGCCCCATTTCTATGGGGTCCCTAGAGAGAGATCTGAGCCCAGCATCACCTGCCTGCTCCACTCCAGGCTATTCTAAGGCCCCTGCCTTCATCCCAGCCACAGGAAAAACTGTGAGGAAACAAGCCCAACGCCATCCCCCAGGTGGGACCCAGTAGGTACCAGCATCTCCCCCACCAGCCCCACCTCCAAGCCTTAAACCTGCCTGAAGCTCTTCCCTGGTTTCATTGCCTCAGTCCCTGACATCCTGGCCGCACAGCCCAGAGTCTCCATAGCACAGCGGGTCTGGGTCTCTAACTCCTGACCTCTTTCCTCCAAAGCCACCACTTGGGCCACACCATGGACCCTTCTTAGGAATGCGTTGTCCCCTTTGCCCACTCCCGTGGCTGCTACGTGGACTGCTCCCTGCTGCCCAGTGAAGCCACTCCAGCCACCAGACCACCTTTCAATCCAACCCAGCCCTCCAGCCCTGCCAAGGGTTTATCCTGAAAAAGGGCGCAGAAGACAGTTATTGGCCATAAGGTTAGTCAATCATCTTTTCTCTGCCAATAAGCTGAGGGCTGGCTGGGCGTGTCCGGAGAGGCTGGACCTCAGCCAGCTTGAGGGCTGGCGAGAGGAAGGAGGATGCTGAACCGGCCCTTCTGGACCAGCCGCCGTGGGGTGGGCCCGCTCTCTCTAAGTTAATCCTCCCAGCAGCTCTCGGGGCAGGTGTGTGTGTGGGCGGTGGTGATAGCACCTTGCAGGTAGAGAAAGTGAGCCCGTGAAGTTAAGATGCATGGATTTGAACCTGGGTCTCGCTCCACGGCTCCCCCACATCCTCCCCAGGGGCTGAGTGAGCACGTGCCCTGAAATCAGGGCAGGGGCCGCGTCCCGGATGCCCCCCGAGACAGCCTTGCCAGTGGCCCCTTCCTCACTGCCCTCGGTATCCACACCTGAGCTAGGCCCACCCCAGGGTCAGAGGACACCTGCTGCCCTCCCCCGAGGCCGCCTCCCGCTCCCCTCCCTCCCCGACTCTCACTAGCAAATGAGTAAGAAGAATAGCATTACAGTTTGGCTACATGAGAAGCAGAATTAGCAGGATTAAATATAAATAACTATTAAAAGTGCCTTATAATTAAATTCATTTTCCAGTTATTTGTTTTACACACAGCCGCCCACGCGCGTGCACACACGCACGCGCCGATCCCCAGCTCCACACGGAGTAGGTGTCAGGGCCCCCAGCTGCGAACCAGCCTCCGCCCTGCTGTCGCCTCTTCCTGGGAGTTCCGGCGGCGCCTGCCTGCTTCTCCCCACGTCTCTCTCCTGCCTCCTGGGCCTGCTTCTGGTCCATCCACCCAACCCCTTTCAGAAGAACGGATGCCAGCAATTATGGCTGCAGCTGTCCCCTGTGCTGAGCCTACCGTGAGCCAGGCACTTGACACCTGCACCTCCTTCTTTCCCCCCAAAGATATTTTTTCACTCAATAAATATTTGGTTGAGTGCCAAGTACTTCAGATACATCTTCTCATTTAAACCACAAAATGGCATTTATTCCACCACCAAATAAGTATTAGGTGAGTCCCTACTATGTGCCACGACTTGGTAAGTGCCAGGAATACTTTGGCCAATGGGACTGGAGCCTCTGCCTGTGGAGTTTACACTGAAGGGACCTCAGAGTGAGGGGAGTGGCCAGTCCAGTGGGAAAGATGCAGCTGCCCTCTGCGTTGGGGAGAGGGGGAGTCAGGCAGCACAGGTCAGCGTGGAGGGTATTCCAAGGTCTATAACCTGCTTGAGGGCCTGAGCGTGTACCATGTCTCTGTGTCCAGGGCGTGGCGCAGGGTGGGCACATCACTGGTGAAGGTCAACCTAAACGGACCTCAGCCAGGTATGAGCCCAAGTGCGAATCTCTGCCTTTACTCTCGTTATGCCCTCAAGAGGTCCTTCTCCCATTCAGGCCTCAGCTTTCTTCTCTGTAAAATGGAAGTCAATCCAACCCTGTCTACCAAAATAAGGGAGGGATCCTTGCAGCGTGCCTTGGCCCATGCCTGGCACATGGTAAGTCCTCAGCAAGGCTGGCTGCTTTTAGGATTATTACCTTTACCACCACGACTGTCGCTCCTACTGCCACCCACCTCGCCCGTGGGGTCCACGAGTCACAGGTGTGAGATGTTTAGAATACCAGAAAGCTTCACAGAGATGGGAGTAAGCATAAGACCTGTGATAGTGGTGGGCATGCCCTGGGAGGAACACGGTGAATGTCTATGGGGTAGAGGGGACCCAGAGAAAGAGCACTTCCAGCCGATCCCTGGAGGCCTTCCCGGAGAAGGGGGAAGTGCTTCAGGCCTTTCCATCCCAGCCTTCCCTCCTCTGATCACTTGGCCTGATCTTCAGCCCCTTCACGCTAGCCCCAGGGCCTAAACTGTAGGAGAAGGAGCACTTCAAATGCTTTTGCCTTTGAATCCAGCCATTCAACTGGCCCCACTGCCTCCCAACCTCTGGGAGAAGTCAGGGAAGAAGATCTCACCCTTCTACGGGATCAGACAGCTGGATTTTGACCTTTAGATGAACAAGACCTGGGCCAATAGCAAGGTAAGGCTGTGATCCTAAGTGGCGAACATGAGGCCACCTGCATTCCCCAAGTCCACGCTGTGTGCCGGGTGCTTTGCAAGCCCAGCAGTCGCCCTCTCACATGTGACCATGCCTCCTTCTTCAGAGGAGGTGACTCAAAACCCAGAGAGTCAGCTGTGTCTTGCCCAAAGCCACGAGGCCTGCAAGGGGCAGGGCTGGGGACAGAACTGGGATCGTCGTGATCCCAAGTCCTTTCCTTACCCCATGCTGTGCCTGTGCCAGGAAAACGCTGCTGGGGTTAAGAAGGCCAAGGAGATGGCGTCCCTGGAAAGTGTGGGCACTGCCTGCTCCGGCCCCTCTCACCCTCCCACTGTCGCCCCAAGGTGGACTGCCCACTCCATTAGCTCCCCGCAGAGCCCCACCACTCAGCCAGCACCGGGAGCCTAACAGTAAAGACTTTTGTCCTAAAAGTAGGCAGCTGAGCTAATGAGCAGAGGCTTTCTCCTTCCCAAGGCGAAGACATTACTTCATTAGCCAAAGCCAAACACAGCCGCGTGGTGGCCGGCAAACCCGCCCAGGCAGCTGGCAAAAGTGACACAAATCGCTGGGCAGCAAGAGGCCTTCTCCATCCCCGCCTCCCCACAGGGCTCTGGGGCCCTGTCCCGTCTTTTTGACAAATGCCAAGGAAAAGAAAGGAGCCTGTGTTGGATGGAATGATTACAGGCTGGGCAATAAGGCACAAAGGCCCTGTAGACAGCCACAGCCTATTGTCACTTCCAGATGGAATCAGCCGACCCCAGGTAAGGGAGGGAGGGAGAGGTAGGGGCCGGGATTCCGATACCAAAGCAGGCTGCAGCGCTGGAGAGCAGAGGGGAGTCCCACTGTGTCCCTTTGCTGGTCAGCCTTCCCGTGTGCCCACAGGACAGAGACCAGCCCCTCATGGGGCACTGCAGACCTTCCCAGTCTCCTTGCTGCCAGCTGCTCTGAGCCCGTTGGATGGACTTCTCACCATCACCCACACACAGGCCAGCTTCATTCCAGCCCCTCTTCCACAACCAGTTTCCCCCTCTTTTCTGCCTCTCCAGGCTTGGTGCCACCTCCTCCAAGCGGCCTTCCTGACTGCTCCATCCTGCAGGCACCCGCTTTGCCTCACATCTATCAAGGACTTCTCACAGACACCACAGAATCAAGCACATAGTACTGTCATATTTGCCATGCCCAGCTCTCTCGCTGTTGTTGTGGCTGTGGCTACCATTTGGTGGGTCCCACGTGCTGGAGAGAACAGAGACCTACCTGCCTCCAACTCTTGTCCATCACCGATCCTGGTATAGAGGCAGACACACAGTTGGTGCTTGCCCAGTGTTTGTTGACTGAACGCTAGGAAGTCCACCTAAAGCCTCCTTTTGATGCAACAGACAGTTCAGGGACCAGGGCTGTAGTTCAGCTCTAAAACTAAGCTTCTGTGGGCCCTTGGATAAGTCACTGGCATTCTCTTGGCCTTGGCATCTGGCTGTGGAAGCGGGGCTTGGGGCAGAATGACCTGTGGAGGCTGTGTTCTGCGGGGAGGAGCCGCTGTGGGCCGGGCTGAGCCAGGCGCTGTTCGTGGTGCTGAATCTGGGAGCGGCCCTCCCTGGGGCTGGTGGGCACAAAAGATGAACATCGCCATGGAGACAGAAGACTGGGGGTAGGGGGAGGGATGCAGGGTGCAGCTGAGAGAGAGTTTATTTGGATTGCTGTTTGTGGGCACTGCCAAGGACTCAGCATGGGGCTGCTCACTCAGTCTGGTGGAGGGCGGTCAGCCTCAGCCATCAGAAAACCAACAGCCAAAGACACAAAGCCATATTGAGAACACGGTCTGAGGGAGGAGGGGCCTGGAGGCACACACACACCAAGTGTACACACACAATGTTTACCTAAACAACGTATGGCAGAGCCTTGCAGGCGTGAAGCTTGCAATCCAGAGTGCCCTCCTGGGCATCACCACTCACCCAAAGAAGGAAGGCACCCCTTGTGCACCCATTTAACAGAGGGAAAAAGTGAGGCTCAGCTTCTGGGTCCTTCCTACTTCCAGTGTGAGAAACTTCTGTCCAGTCTCTTCCTTCTCCAAACCATGCCACGTGCCTGTCTTCATCAGAGACAAGACAAAGAAGGCATTTGTTGTGGAAAAGCAGGAAACAGGCCCAGAGCTGGGAGAAGGAATGGGAGCAGGGATGGGGAAGAAAAGGAGGAAAAGGGAAGAGGAGGATGGGAAAGGGTGGGGATAAATGGAGAGAGAGAAGGAGAGAGAGACGATGGAAAAGAGAAAGGAAGGAAGGGAATTGGGGGGAAGGGGAAGGCAAGATGTGGGGAAGGAAGAGAGGGAGGGAGAAAGGAGGGAGAGAAAGGAGGGAGGGAGGGAGGGAGGAAAAGAAGGGAGGAAAGGAAGACAGATTCCCCCATTCTTGAGGAGCAGATCTTGGCAGAACTCTGTGCTGGCCCAGCCACCGTCCGCTTCTGAATAATTTCTCCAGCAGAAACTCCATAATTATGGGTAATAACAATCATTCTGATTTGCATGTATTGAGCACCTTTCAGCCCCAAATCTCCAAGTGCTTTGCCAACATTAATTAATTCATTAGGCATGCCCGCCTCCCGGGGACAGGACGCTCCACCCAGCTCAGCACAGCTGCCTCTGGAGTGCACGCGGGTGGCAGTCCCAGCCTAGGCTGTGCTGGGGGTTCTGGGGTGGGGCTCTGAGAAGGAAGAGCCTGCAGAGTGGCCCTTCCAGCCCCAGGCCCTGCCTCTGGCAACCTCCTCAGAAGTCAGGGCTGCCCTTTGTGCCCCACAGTGCAGCCTCCCTGCCCTGGCCTGTCAGAGGGCCACGGTGAGGATAGGTCCGGTAGGCAGAAAATTGCCTAGCCCAGCTCTGCCCTCAGTCACTGAAGACCCTGGGAAATTCACAGGCTTTCATGAAACTCAGTGTCTTTGCCTATAAGATGGGCCCTGGTGGTCTCTAGCTCCCAAGGTTGTTGTGAAGCTTGGGGCAGGTAATGCAGGCGAGACGCTTTTTGACTTATCCGGGGGCTGTGCACACAAAAGGCATGGCTGCTCCCTCTGCCAGCCATGTCTGTAGGGAAGGACAAGCCACAGATGGATGCGCAAGTCCCTTGAGGCCAAGGCCCTCCTTCTAGGACCAGACTAGAGCACAGCCAGGTCCCACCCACTTCCCTTCAGGAGCGAGGCAACGCCCCTTCCTCCAAAAGGTTCTCCGTCCTCTGCCCCTGCCCATCCCAGACCTGGCCCCACGCTGGCCTGGGGAAGGGAGGTGGCCCCAGGAATCTGATGGGGAACGAGGAAGCTCCCCCAAGCCAAGCACAGAATCTTACTCTGAAGACGGAACTCTGGGGTCAGCAGCCTTTAGTGCTAAAGCAGGCCAAATATGAAGTGCTCTCTTCCAGGACCTCGTGGCAGAAATGAGGAAACTGAGGCATGGGCGCAGCACAGGCTCTGGAGTCAGACCTGGGATTGAATCCTGGGACCAGCACTGATCTGTGCTGTCACCTTGGGCAGGTCACCACCGCCCGGAGCCCCCATGTCTTTATCTGTAAAATGAAATAATACACTGGGCTAATGTGAGTAGGGTGGTGGGCACAGTGCTGCCCCCGCTGTTGGAGCTTAGGAAACAGAGCTGCTATCATCTGTGATGTTACAGTCACACTTTCTGGTGAACACCTTCCCAAGGTCACAAGGAAAACTCCATAACAGGGCCCCCGGCTGCATTTCAGGTATGTCTTGGGCATCCACTGTGTGCCGGACTTCTGCGGCCACCTCCAGCGCCTCACCTTTGTCAGGGGCCCCGCCCCACTGGCTGCCTCCCTATCTGCCCCACGCTCCTCCCTCCTTCCCGATGCCACACATCTACCCTTGCTGTTTTCTCCTTCCTCCCCCCAGCAAAGCTAAATCCCCTTTCAATCTTCCAAAGCCTGATCCAGCCCAATGTGTTTTAACATTTAACTGCTCCCAAGTTCTTCTTCATCCTGACTCCTCGGTGGGAGCAGGGTCTCCACCCAATCCTGTCTGGACAGTGTGGCCCAGCAAAGGCTTGCGGGTGGGAAGTGGTGGGGGCCGGGGTATTGGGGCAGGGCTAGGGCAGGGCTGGAGAGGCAAAGCCTCAGCGACAGGGAGCATGTGGGCCCAGGTACACGCAGACGGGCCAGCCAGGCCCAGGCTAGGCCCTGCCCTACCCAGCCCACTTTCTTTTCCTTTTTTTGAGACAGAGTTTTGCTCCTGTTACCCAGGCTGGAGTGCAGTGGTGCGATCTCAGCTCACTGCAACCTCCCCCTCCTGGGTTCAAGCAATTCTCCTGCCTCAGCCTCCTGAGTAGCTGGGACTACAGGCATGCGCCACCATGCCCAGTTAATTTTTATATTTTTAGTAGAGATGGGGTTTCACCATGTTGACCAGATGGTCTCGATCTCTTGACCTCGTGATCTGCCCACCTCAGCCTCCCACCCAGCCCACTTTCTTCCCCATGGGGTCCTGATCTCTGCATCCCTCCTCGTGTGATTGCAGCAAATGACCCATGACACTTGGACACTGCTTTACAGTCATGGAGCCCATAACTCTCATTAAGGTCCAGGAGGAAGACTGGGCCCAAAAGCCTCGGCCATTTTGACACCCATAGTCAAAAGCACGTCCACACATGGAGCACTGACAGAATGACACAATCAAGCATGCATTCTCAGACCTATATGCACCAAAACACAGTGACACACTCACAAACGTGCTCACACACGGTTTCACAGTACACTCACTGACATACAATCACACACACACACACACACACACACACTCCTGTGCACAAGGTACCATAAACATACACACACATGCCATCAAGGGAGGGCCGGGCCGGAGGCGGGAGCCCAGGCTCAGCAGCCCTGGCTGGTGAGGGAGTGAACGTGACCATTTCCCCGCATCTGGCGTCTAACAGTCTGGCTTTCAATTACTTCTGCACATTTTCCTCACAGTGGTAAGAACATCATCGACATGCTAACTTGAAAGACGATTGCAAAGGTGTCACTTTAGGAGAACGTGCTCAGGGGAATGACCCTGCACCCCCATGCCACCCATTCCGCCTCCCTAGAGGGCACTGAATGTCCCCATGTATGTGCAACCCCATACACTGCCCCCCAATGCCAATGTGCCCCACTTCACGCACACACTCCATGCTCACACACTCATCCCTCAGGGCCACCTTGGAGCTCAGCCCCGGGGAAGTGCCCCCACCTCTGCTGTGGAGGTTTCCCACCCATAACTCCAGCCCCTACAGTCTTGGGGAGGGAGAGGGACACCAGGAAATGAAGCCCACACCTGGGAAGGACCCGCAGTCCTTGGGCAAGGTTACATGCTGGGGGCCCTAACTGCCCCCCTCCTTGGCCAAGCCATCCTGCCTTCCCCTCCCCGCCAGTGTCCCTGATTCAAAGGCCACCTCCTCCAGGAGGCCTCTCCAGCTCCTCAGGGATCATCGTGGTTTGATGTTTTAGACTCTGATGTCTCTGAGACGGGATTTCTTGGGCAATCTGCCGGAAGAGCCAAGGCTATGCTCTGACAGGACAGAGTATCTGAGTCCCCAGAACAAGAGTGGCCAGGGCTGGACTCGTCAGGCGCTGACCATGCACAAGGGCTGCTGACTCCAGCATCCTCTGGGGGTTCCACTCAGCCAGAGCAGTGCTGAGGTGTTTGTGGGATGCCACAGAGGCAGAGGCTGGGCCCCTGCAGACTCAGAGGGATCACTTTTCCTCTTTGTGCCTCAGTTCCTTCACTGGTCGATGGGGACACCGTGAAGACCAAGTCAAGGTGTCTTTTAATCTAAAATATCAATACCACATAGATGTCAAGGTCTCACGGCTTTTCCTTGCAGGGTTCTATTCCCTCCATGGATCAGGAACCTCAGAAATGTCACTTCAAGTCTCCAGAGAAGAGGAGACAGGGTGTGGGGACAGGGCAAAGAGAGCCAGCCAGGGCGGGGTGTCGCCGTAAAGGACAGATGGAAGAGGAGGAGGAGAAGGCAAGGCACCCCAGGCCTCCTAGCTGAAGCAAGCGCTGGCTGGAACAACCCTGAACGGGGGCTCAGCCCTGTACCCCAGCCCAGGCGTCAGGCACAGGCCCCCCAGAA
The DNA here is from genome assembly GCF_001604975.1 of Cebus imitator. Classification (NCBI taxonomy): domain Eukaryota; kingdom Metazoa; phylum Chordata; class Mammalia; order Primates; family Cebidae; genus Cebus; species Cebus imitator. The sequence continues at coordinate 417,671 of NW_016108004.1, forward strand.
GGAGCCCAACCTCTGGCTCATTAGCCCCAGACCTGCTCGTTAATCACCATGGGCTCCCTTTCCCTGCCTCGGCTGTGTCAGGCCATAATAATATATGAAGAACACTCATTTATTTGCCAACTTCCCACTCAGGAAAAGATATATGACACTGTAGGACTGGATTTATCCTGACACCCAGCTTTCAGCAAAGTGAGGCTAATTTAAACATTTAAGTCAATGGCTCGCCCCTCCCTCGCCTCCCGATTCTTTTTTTTTTAATGGTGGGAAGGCGAAGGATGGGAGGGAGGTGGAAAACGGCAAGCCTGCGTGGTTAGAGGCTTAGAAGCAAGGAGAGGAAAAGGAGTCTTAGCTGGGTTCCCTTCTGGCCTCTCCCCCACCATGCCTCTTGGCCTGTCTCTGAAATAAAACCAATGCAACAAGTTGGTACAGAAGAAAGAGCGCTGGACTGGACACTGGAGTCCAGCTTCACCCCTCACTGACTGTGCACCCCTAGGCCAGCACTCTCCATCTGCGGGCCTCCGTTTTCTTGTCTGTAAAGGATACAGCAAACTAGACTGTCCCGTCCTCTCCAGCTCCCAAAGTCAAGCTCACTTGACCTCTCCTGGGTATTTCCTCTACCCGGTGGCCCATCTGCAAGCTCTGAGAGGAGAATGGTGGAGCCAGCCATCCTGCAAGGCATAGACAGCTGCAGCTGGGGCAGTTCAGAGCCAGCAGGGGCAGTCAGGGTGTGCTTCGTGGAGGAGGCGAGGCTTGAGTTTGGGCCAAGGCAGGCAGCCAAGGCTTATATTCTTGGTGAGCGCATTCTCTGGAGTCAGATGTCTGGGCTCAAATCCCTGCTTCCCCCTGTACTCTGTGATGCCGGCAAGCTCCTTACAGTCACTGTGCCTCAGCTTCCTCATCTGAAAAACCACGAGGCTGCCAACTACATGGGGGTCTTGGAAGGATCAGATGGGGGCCTATCTAGGAAAAGCCTCTCATACCATGCTCGGCAGAGGAAGCTCTATGGCAATGACAGTGTCACCATTGTCAGGGAGGGGCATGAAAGGGAAATAGTCGGGTGAGGCCCTGAATTTCCCCAGAGCTATCCCCATTTCAGCCTGGGCCTGTCTGAGGTGTTCCAGGGTGGAGTCTGCCCTGCTCAGCCCATAGGGAGCCCACCAGGCCCCTAACAGAGCGAGTCCCTGAGACCAAACCATCCCACCCTCCCTGAATAAGGAGTAAAATCAGGGCCTGCGATGAAGACCTGGAATGAACTTAACAGCAGGGCAGGCAAGTAAGTAGCAGGCACCCCTGGGTGGGCATGTGACCTCTGCAGGTTAAATGCCCACGTGTGCAGCCACTACACACACGCACACCCTTACACTACCTTGCACGTAGCTTCCCCTTACTTCCCTGGCCTCTGGCTTGAGGTTACAAGGCCCCCTGCAGCCCCCAGCACCCTTGGGCCTGAGAGTGACCTGGCACAGAGGAGAGGTGTGGACTGGAGAGCCCTTCCCAGATGGAAGGGCAGCTGGGAAGGAGGCCAGAGCCCACCTGCCAACTCCCCAACTGCCAGAGCCAACTCAGTCCAAGAGGGCCTGAGGCAGCAGGCTGTGGACAAGTTTCTCTACCAGCCTCAGTTTCCCCACCTAAAAAAACGGAGCCAATTACACTGACCTCACAAGGTGGCTGTCAACAGTAAGTGAGGCTGCACATTGAAGCACCAGGCCCAGTGCCGGGCACACCACAGCTGCTCGGCCAGCGTCCCCGTCACCCCAGTGCCCCTTCCCCTAACTTCAGAGGTGCAGGGGAGCTGAAAAAGAAGGGTTCATCTCATGCCCAGCTGAGAAAGGAAACCACATGGGACAATGATGGACTGGAGCTGGCAACTGGGGAGAAAGATGCCAGTTTACATGGGGGCATCTGCCTCTCTGTAAACCTTGCTCTAATCGAGTGCCCTATCAAAGCGTGTTGATTGGGAACACAGCCGTCTTAATAAAACAGTCCCTGTGTTATTTTTTAAAGTCATAACTGAACAAACATGCTGGGCTCTCTGCCCTGGCCACAGCCGTGGGGAGCCTGGCATCTGAGCCGCACCCATAACTAGGGCACTACTGCTCACCTGGTGCCAGCCAAGGCCTACCCCGGAGGGGGCGTGGCCCAGAAATAAACTGCCAGGTCTCAGAGCCCCACCCACCTGCCTCCCCAGGGGGCCTGGTTGACAATTCTAAGGAGGCAGACTTTTTTTTTTTTCCTCCTTAAAAGAGCTTGGGGCAGTGACTCATGCCTGCTTCCCTGCAGCAGCCGTGTTTCTGGCTGTCATTCCACACACCTGATGACTCCCTCCTCCGTGGTGAAGGTGTCGGGGTGCCTGCCAGGGCTGGGGAGGGAGGGGAACATCTAACAGCCCAGGCTGGATATGGAGAGGCTCAAGGAGGTGGGAGACCACCCGTAGTGGCTTCTGGGACGAGCCCAGCCACTAAGGGTGTCCAGGGTCCCGTCCCCTAGCCCCGCCAGGCTTCAGACCCTGTCTGCAAAAGCAGGGGCTGAACCAGAAACAGGGGTTACAAACTGAGCAGCAGAATGTTCTGTTTGGCCTGCTCAGTGGTTTTTTTAAAGACGAGAATCAGTTGCCAACTTTTGCAAATTACATAGAAATCTGGATTTCTGGTTTCTCCTGGAAAAGTTGAATCTGGCCACACAGGACCTGCATTTATTTGCACATGGTAGCAGTTATCTGGAGCTGACGGCTGGCTCTCCAGTCCCCCACAGTCCTTACCAACCTGCTTTGCTCATTTCCAGCCCCTGCCTGGCCCCTGGGGCATCCGAGTTTGAGACCCCTGGGTTAGCCACTCACTGGGAGCCAGCCTCCAGTCCTGAGGTTCCAGATCTCTAAATCTGTACTAAGCCCCCTGTGTCCTTCCTGGGGCTGGAGGAATTGGGACACAGGAGAAGGAATTAGTGAGTACATCCTGGGTGCCGGGAAAGGAGGTGAGGGTAATAGGACTCGATGACCTGCCAAGCACCCCCATACCTCTTCCCTGCCCCAGGGGCCTTCGCTGCAATATTGGGACCAAATTGGGAATACAACCTGAAACATAACAAACCACAGAAATTTGGTAAAAAGTTTTATTTTGTTGTGATTGTTAATAAGTATCCTTTTTTGTTTTGTTTTGTTTTGTTTGTTTTATGAGACAGGGTCTCACTCCATCGCCCAGGCTGCAGTGCAGTGGCCTGACCTCAGCTCGTTGCAAACTTTGCCACCCGGGATCAGGTGATTCTCTCGCCTCTGCTTCCCGAGCAGCTGAGACTACAGGTGCACACTACCATGCCTGGCTAATTTTTATTTATTATTTATTTATTTATTTTTCTAGTAGAGATAGGGTTCCACCACGTTGCCCAGGCTGGTCTCGAACTGCTGAGCTCAAGCAATCCACCTGCCTCCCAAGGTGCTAGGATTGCAGGCGTGAGCCACCGTGCCTGGTCCAAGTATCCATTTTTAATTCACACCATTCTATTAAACCAAAAATTTGCCGAAGTGCATTGGGTGGGGCAATGCAGGGACCACCACCAAACTGTGAACACAATGAACAAGGCCACAGCAGCCCAGTCACAGGCACAAGGCCACTTGAAACCAAAGCCTGTCCTCACAGTCCTGCTGATGGCGCAGGAGCTGGGACGGACATTCTTGGTTTCATATTTAGGGACATAATGACCAGTGTAAAGGGCTGAGTTGTAATTGTTCAGATACACGTAATGGGCTAAAGGGCTTTTTCCTCCGTGACTGTGCTCTTTTGAGTTAAGATGTCTAGACTACAAATGCCATTAATCTGGTCCAGGTCAGGTACGGGACATTCCAGGTAAATCATCTTCCACCGTAACGAAGTGCTCGGCGGAGAGATTCCGACAGGAGCCCCTGAAGAGCGAGCCCCAAGGGCTGCAGAGCCAAGGCAGCTTCTCAGCTTCGGGGACACGGAGTGGAGTCCCCTCCCTAGGGGCCTGTCGCCCCTTTGCCCACGGGTTCCCTCTCCAGGGGAGTGGCATCAGAAGAGATGACCCAAAGGGGCTCACTAAGGCCCTGCCACATGCCCAACCCCTGGAGCCGCCATCCCCAGCATATAGCCTCTTTGAGCCTCAGCATTCCTGTCTGTGGAGTGGACATGAGCGATGGAGTGAGGTCTGGATGTGATGGGCAAACTCCACGCCAGGCCCTGACCCTCTCTGGTCCCATGTCTCCCATCTCTAAAATGGGCTTCATGCCCTCCTGGGACTTTTGAGAGTTTGATAATTCAGCTCTCAATTCACCGTAGCAGGCTTGGCTGCAGCCAGAACAGCCTGAGGCTTCCTGGTATCTGAGGGTGAACAAGAACAAGGAGAGGCAGAGGCAGCATTTTAAGCAGACCTTGCTGGGTGAAGGCACAGTGGATCCAGGGATAGGTAGAGGCTGTGGGTAGAGGACCAGGTCTTGGAGAGGCCTCCTCCAGGAAGCCTACCCTGACCACCTTCTTCCCTGGGTTGAGACCAAAGACCCACATCAATTCCTGACCAGGCCTTCAGAGTAAGATGGAGTAAATGAGGCCCTGAGAGGAGCAGAGGCCTGCCCAAGACCACTCAGTGGCCCTGGGAAGAGCCAAGGCTCTCCAAGGAGGTGCCTAGACTCCTGGGTTTCAAGGCCAAGAGATCTGGATTGGAGATGAGGGCACACAGGGGATGAGGTTTCGACCACCAGGTCTTTGGCCAAGCAGGACCACCCTCCACTCAAACTTTCAGCCTCCTATCTACCTGGTGAATACTTTCCCACTTTCAACACTCAGCCCAACAGGTCACCTCCTCCATGTAGCCTTCCCTGACCCACCACCCAAAGAGACAAACCACTTCCTTTTTGGGACCACCCACGCCTGCCAAGCCCCAGGGTCCTTTGCTGCAATTATGAACTTACAGACCAACCTCCCTACAGGGCAGAGGGCTGCCTAGGGGACTGGGGCTGAGTGCTCTCTGTCACCCCAGCACCAGCTCCAGGACTGTGCCTGGCACATAGTAGGTGCTTACCAGATGTCTGAGGAACGAACCGAAGACCAAAAGTGAGGAGCCATCAGAGAACTGCCGAGAAAGGGAGGTGCCCACCCCGCCCTCGCCCGGCTGGTGGAAGCTGCAGAATTAAGCACAAGTTATAATTAAGACGGGATGTTTGAAGAGAAACATAATCCCCGTTTCTGTGGGATCTGCGGGCACAACAGTAATTAACGTCTCATTAACATTTGCCTAATTAAGCAGTTTATGAAAGTGTATGGATTTACATACTGCCACGCCAGGCTCACTCAGGCGCCTCAAAATTAACCCCTCAGGCCTGGGTGTGCCAGGAGGTGGAAGGCCAGCCTGGGAACTGGAGAGGAGGAGGGACAGGGACATGAGTGAGCAGAGGCTAGGGAAGGGGATACCCTACCCCCACCCCCGACCTAGCACCTCCCCCAGCCCTCACCCATCCCCCTCTCCCCACTCACTGGACCAAGGTCAGTTTCTAGAAAAGGACATTTTACAAGGAATTGGAGGGCACTGGATCCTCTCCCAACCACAAGCTTTACCTGCCCCCTACTGACTGACCCTCGACAGTGTCCTTGTGCAGCCTACTCCCCTGCTGTCCTCCCGGGTGCCCACCCTTCCCCCACGGCTCACCCCGGGAACAGGTCTTCCACCACAGAGCACCTTTCTGGCTTTGGGAACTCTTACTGGCCTTATCTAACTCAGTCCTCCAGCTCCCCAAGGGCTGCATCTACAACACTCCCTTTCTAGGCAGGAGGAGACAGACTCAGAGGAGGCCAGAAGCCTGCCTGAGGGCACAGAGCTGGTAGGAGGCAGTGCCCGGGGCTCTGTGACCCCAAAGCCCCTCCCACTTCCCCAGGCGGCACAAACACTCCATTGCCAGCAAAACACACAGCTCCAGCCATGGGAACAGGTGGCCGCTCATCCCACTTTCCCCTGGACACTAAACCACCCTCTCCTGAGCCTCCTCAACTCCCAGCCCAGCCAACTCAGCTGGGGCTGAGCTTGAATCAAAGTCACCTGTGACCACCCCATGGTGGGGGCCTTCATTCTCCATAGGAGAACAAAGAAGGGGGCCTTTTAGGAGGGCGTCAGGGATCAAGTAACACATTTTCCTCAACAGCATTTTGAAGCCTTGTGCACTGTACGCATTTTAGGTGTTCACTAATTATCCCACTGCTGATCCCCACTCTGTCTGCATTTGTGCCCACCATATGTGCACCTGGGATGCCTGTCATCTCTCTGCCCCTTCTAAGGGCAAATTAGGACAACTTTTCTCACTGATAATTTAGCAATATACATCAAGAGCCCTAAAAATGCTCATCCCCCACAAGTAATAAAAAGCATAAGCCATAAAGGTGAGAAATTTGACTTTGTTACCACTTAAATCATCTGTTCGACAAAACACATCGCCACGGGAAAAGACAAGCCACAGACAGACCAGAAGAATATACCTGCAGCATATATAGCTGACCAAAAAAAACTGTTTCCAGGCTATATAAAGAATTCTGTAAATCAATAGGAAAAAGACAAATCACCCACTTTTTTTTAACAGGCAAAGAATAGGAACGGGCAACTGGGAGAAGAGGAGACCAATGAGCACATTGCAAGGCTTGCTGAAGCTCAGCGGACTTCCGAGAAACGCCACATTGCCTTTCCAGACACAGTCCTTCACTCGTTAAGTTGGTGGGCAGCTAAAAACCAGAGAGTGCCAAGCATCGCTGGAGCAACACCAACTTCTCATATGTTGGTGGTGTCCAGGAAAGGTGCTGCAAGCATTGGGGGGAATAATTTGACCTTGTCTTGTGAAGCCGAAGATGCACGCATCCTACCACAGAGCAATTCCACTCCAAGAGCCTCCCACACAGGTGAAGAGAATGTCCACAATGCTCACAGCAGCCATGTTTGTAAGAATGAAAAGGGGGAGTGCTCTACATATCCACCAGCAGGAAAGAAGGTCCGTGTGAGTATGCAGATTAACCATGGCAGATCGAAGGCAGGCATTGCATTTACCTCCTCTTCCTTCCAAAGACCCATCACAACAGTGAAGACTCTTTCCTGTGCATAAATCCACAAGGACCAAGAATGAAAGAAGGGGAAACAGCAACATGGTTTTGAAAGTTGGAGAACAGATGGATGAATGGTGATGGGCTTGGCAGAACTGAGAGAGCAGGCCTGGCGCGGTGGCTTACGCCTGTAATCCCAGCACTTTGGGAAGACGAGGTGGGCAGATCATTTGAGGTCAGGAGTTTGAGACCAGCCTGGCCAACATGGCGAAATCCCGTCTCTACTAAAAATACAAAAATTAGCCAGATGTGGTGGTGCACACTTGTAATCCCAGTTACTCTGGAGGCTGAGGCATGAGAATCACTTGAATCCAGGAAGTTGAGGCTGCAGTGAGCCGAGATTACGCCACTGCATTCCAGCCTGGGCAAGAGAGCGAGACTGTGTCTCAAAAAAACCAAAAACCAAAAAACAACAAAAAACAAAACAGAGCTGTGAAAGCAGAGTCCTAAGCCCCTCTCCTATTAACTGGTAGAATCCAGGCTCAGGATGTGGTGGTACCAGGCACCCCTGGACCCAGGAACGAAGGACTGCTCGGAAGTCTGTATAAGAAGCAGACAGACCCCAAGGATCTCCCTCTCTACCTCTGCCCAGGGAAGACTGGTAGTGATTTTTTTCCACTGGGCAGGATCAAACTGAGGGTCTCTGGCCTGGAAGGCATCAGCCTGGGTGGAGGGTGGGGACCCATACTGAAAACTGAAAGAGTAGTTGAGTTTACATGTGGAATTTCAGGTCCAGATCCCAGCCTCCCTCTCTCACTCTGCTCAGGGGAATCAGAATCCTTCTAGGAGATGTCGCCATCAGGGCTCCCCTGTGAACTGGCCCAGGAAGATCAACCACAGGGAAGCCACAGCTGACGGGCCCACCCCTGCACAAGGGGTACCAGCCTTCAGCACCCCAGTCCTAAACAGAAACAACCCACTGAGCATCGCCAAGCATTTGGATGTCAGCTCCACCAGCTCAGGGACTTCTGACCATCTGTTCGGGGCTAGGGAATGGAGCTGGCACATAGGTGGTACTCAACAAATGTTTGCTAAGGGAATTAACTGAGGACCCCTCTAATATGAAAGACAGAGTCCCAAACAAGAAAGCAAACAGAAAAAAAGTGCAATGTGAAAAAAACAAGTGGCCAGGCACAACGGCTCACGCCTGTAATCCCGGCACTTTGGGAGGCCAAGGGGGGCATGTCGTTTGAGCTCAGGAATTTGAGACCGACCTGGGCAGCACAGCAAGACCTCGTCTCTACTAAAAATGAAAAATACCAGACAGGCATGGTGGCATGTGCCTGCAGTCCCAGCTACTCCGGAGGCTGAGGCAGGAGGATCGCTTGAGCTTGTGAGATAGAGGCTGCAGTGAGCCAAGATTGCACCACTGCACTCCAGCCTGGGTGACAGAAGGAGACCCTGTCTCAAA
>NW_016108004.1:426181-496962 GCF_001604975.1 Cebus imitator
AAAAAAAAAAAAAAAAAAAAAAAAAAAAAAAAAAAAAAAAAAAAAAAAAAAAAAAAAAAAAAAAAAAACTATCATTATTTTCCACAAAAAATCCCCCACAAAATATGGTACCCATGAATAAGAACTGATTGCAATATATTTTAAAGTGAATTGGCATAGTTTGGCTCTGTGTCCCCCCAAAATCTCACCTGGAATTGTAATCCCCGTAATCCCCACGTGTCAAAGGCAGAACAAGGTAGAGATAATTGGATCATGGGGTGGTCCCCCCTCATTCTCCTGAAGTGAGTGAGTTATCAGGAGATCTGATGGTTTTACAAGCATCTGGCATTTCCCCTGCTTGCACTCACTCTGTTCTGCCGTTTTGTGAAGAAGGTTGCCTTACGCCACCACTGTAAGTTTGCTGAGGCCGTCCCAGCAATGCAGAACTGTGAGTTAATCAAACCTCTTTCCTTTATAAATTGCCCAGTCTCAGGTATTTCTTCACAGCAGTGTGAGAATGGACTAATACAAGAATATTCACCAAATAAAAAAAGAATCTTTGAAATGTAACATTGATAAAGCAGAATTTTTAAAAATCCATTGGAAGGACAGACTGATAAAATTTAGGAGATCTCCTAGAAGCAGAAGCAGAAAGATTTTTAAAAAGTGATGAAGGAGCGAAAAGATAAGGAAGCTAGGGCTGCCTCCAGGAAGCACAATGTCTGTTTACCTAGGGTTCCAGAAAATGAGAAGAGAAAAACACAGAGGTTAGGAAACATGAAAGGAGCAATTCAAAAACTTTTCCAGAGCAAAAAACACGAATTTCCAATTTGAAAAGACAGATCCTCGTCAAGGCAGAGCACATGGTGAATTGTCAGAACAAGGGGAGCAAGAGAAGATTCTAGAAGCTTCCAGAAAGAAAAATTCCCAGTAGCATGCAAAGAATTAAATGTCAGAGCAACCATGATTTCTTAACACCAGCACTGTAAGCAATAACTTTAGAGAGAGGGGCCCCTTTAAAATTCTAGGGGAAAAAAAGATCTCCATCTGGAATTCTATACCCAGTCAGACTGTCAGGATTCAGGAAAGAATGAAGAAGTTTTCATATATGCAAGGTCTCAAAAATGTACCTCCCATGGAACTTTTCTGGAAGCTATCAGAGGGTATGTATTACAAAATGGCCATGTAAACCAAGAGGAAGAAATGGGGTCTGGGGAGCAAGAAGGCCAATGCAAGAGTGGGGACAGGGATCCCCAGAGTCATGGATATGGGGACCCCTCATGTCTGCTGCACAGAGGATGTCAAAATAAGCCAATAGCAGCTCAGAGGCTCAGGGAGAGAATTTCTTCAAGGAGATAACACTGGTAGAGTCTTTCACGTATTATGTTGACAGGAGTTGTACCCAACTGGGAAAAGGTGAGAACCAAATGAGTGATTTTCAAAAAGCCTCCCTCCACCCCCCTAAAAAGACAATCATTAACTCCAGGGAAAACCGAGTTGTCCAGAAAGGAAAAAATAATGAGTATATTACGTAGCTCAGCCAATCAAAAATGTGGGTGAGTGTGGTGGAAGCTAAATCCTCAGCTTATATAGTAAAAGCCAATAGTTAACGCCTGAAATAGGGAAACCAAAAAGCGGCAAAGAAGCCAGTTATTTAGAAGTAGGGAAGTAAATGCTCAAACAATCCACAGATTTGTTGGAAGTGGCTGCTCCAGAGGAGTAGCAAACACCCAGGGAAGGACAGAGGACTATGGTGTGCGACAAAGCAACACAGCGGCCTCCCCTCCCCTCTGTGGGGCCAGCCCTGGCTCCTAAACACCCGCTCTCCTGCCGTGACCTGCAAGTGTTCATTGTCCTGTGTACACCCCCTCACCAGGACCCCAGCCTCCCGGCAGCCCCTGCCTCCACTGCTGCTGGCTTCCAGGGAACACCTGGGCCCCTCCCCTCCCTTCCCATAAGAGGGCCAGATGCAGGTACCCTGGGCAGACATGAGGCCCTCAGCTTCCTCCTCCTCTGCTCCCTGGTTGGTGCCTCCTGAAGGTGGGTGTCTGCCCCAGCCGGAAGCCTACTGAACTTTTGTGTCTCTCATTTAACAAATATTTTTCGAGTGCCTCCTCCATCCCAGGCACTAGGGACAAGACTACCAACAAGGCAGCCACAGCCTCTTTGTTTGCACATTAAGCAAATAAAGCAATAAATACAAATTGTGAGGAGAGCCATGAAGGAAGAGACCAGGTCTGTGAGAGCGGAGCCCTGGTTTACTGACAAGGACACTGGAGGGCAGGCTGGTGACAGGGACCTGCGTTTCTGGGCTTGGAGGAGGGAGGAATGGGATATATGGGGGAGGGAGGCTCAAGAACGTCCCTACCCCACCCCGGCTTTGTCCATCTTCCCCTCCTTTGCTCCCCACCCCTCCAGGCAGCCAAGCCCTGGGCCGGGCCTGTCAGAGGATGGCAGCAGAGAAAAATTCACAACCCAGCCTTTTAATGGAAATCGATGCCCACTCGCCAGGGTGATCTACACCTTGGATTCATCCCCCACTCGGGGCAGATGAGGCACTGCAGCCTTTCGGGGCAGCAGGGGTGTGGCCGCAGGTCCCCCTGCCCGGGGTTTCTCTCAGCCCGCCGCGGCTGTGTCACTGCAGGGCCTTCCGCCCTGTCCCCTCCATAGCACCCTGCTGTCATCCCAGCCTCCACTTCTGAGGATGCTTCAATGGCTCCCACTGCTGTCAGGGACAATTTATGGGCCCTCCCTGCTCCAGACCCTGGCACAGCCAGCACCAGGCCAGGCTCAGGGCCACAGAGCCACAGGAGAGGCTATCCATGCCAGGGTGGGAAGCCCCCATCAGCTACCTCAAGGCAGCAAAGGCCTCCAGCGGGGCTGTGCCAAGGCTGAGGCTTGGAGGAGCAGAAATCTGCCAGGAGCTCAAAAAGGAAGAAAACCCCACTCAGCCCATCCCCACCTGTGGCGGGGCCACCTACCTTCTCTACCTACCCACATTCATTATCTTCAAGGTCCCCCACCAGCCTCCCCTGTGACTGGGCCCTTTCTTGCCTCCCCCTCGCAGACCCTGGGATGTGCCCTGGGAGAGCTGATGACTGATGGAGTGGCTGGGTCAGCCAGGGGCTGAGAAGACACATTCCCATAGGAGGAGCTATCAAGGTCTGGCTCTCCCTGTATCCAGCCATACCCCAGGTTGGGCCGGGCAATGTGGAAGCCAACTGGAGCCAATGGAGGCAGGGGGACGGCCATGGACAGAGGCTGGGGGAAGAGAGCCAAGCACCTCAGCCCTCATCCACCCTGGGGGGCACAGCCCCACCTGACAGTGCTAGATGGCCATCATCTGCTGACCTGGTGCCCCAACCCCACCCCACGGGCAGAGGTGTTCCCTGGAAGAGGAGCTGGGGAGGGAGGACCTGAAAGAGCAGCCATCAGCAAGCCCTCCCGGTGCCCGCACCTCACCACGACCTGCCCTACATGTGCAGCACACGTGAGCCTGTGCAACCTGAGGCCTGATCTGCCCGTTTTCAGGTGAAGAAACTGAGACGCACAGCGGTTTAGTGACTCGTCCACAGAAACACTGCTGTCAATGGTGGGCCACGACCTGGGACCGAATATGCTGCCCTGGGCGCTATTCTTCCTGGGGCCCACCCGAGATATACACTCCCCCACCAGGACCTCGCCTCCCAGCAGGCCCTGCCTCCACCCCTGCTGGCTTCCAGGGAACACCTGGGCCCTCCTGTCCTGCTTTAAATGTCCTTTTCCTGTCCCTGGGATAGAAAGACACATAGCTTGGGGTCTGAGTCCCAGGAAGCAAACACACCTTAGTGCCCTCAGCTGGAGCGGGGGACCCTGTGGTGTTCCCAGGCTCACCCCAGAGTGGCAGGCTCTGAAACCAATGCCTTCTCTCCAAGGAGAGACCCTACTAAGTGCAGGGTGCTGGGTGGGGCTCTACTGACTGGATAGGGTTGAATCTTCACCACTGCCCAGAGGAGTGAGTCATTGCTGCCACTTAAGGACGTGGAAACGGAGGCTCCAAGATCTTAAGAAAGTCACCCAGGCCTCACTCCAGGAAGAGGGGGGTTTCAATCCAAGCCCAGCCTCAGATCCAGGGGCCCTCAGATCCAGGAGGACATGGTGCATCCTCCTCACTTCAGCAGGGGTCACAGGCCCTCCTAAGCCCTGGACTGGCCAGGGCCAGGGACACAGGAGGCGAGAGCTCCCAGCCTGGCCTGGCTGCCTGCCATCCAGAGCGGAGGGAGCACCCAGACGCCCACCGCCTACCCCGCCTCCTACCTGGGGCTGTCAGGGAAGTGGGCCCAGAAGCAGTGGGCTGATCCCCAACATCAGGCCCCTGAGTAGTGACTGACCCTTCTTGAAGTTCAACATCACTCAGAAAGCTGAACTATGACACAGCACCTCTCCAGGCAAAGGGTCAAAGTGAGGCAGGGTCAGAGAGAGCAGGGGTCAAACAGAGACAGGGTGACAGCATCACAGACCTGGGGGAGGAGAAGCCCTTCTCGAAGGAGAGTTGAACACACAGCTCAGAAGCTTCCTCCCGACCTCCCTCTGGACCTCCAAAGCTCTGGGATTCTAAAAGATCATAATCCTGGGAATTTTATACCTGCAACCCCTTTTGAGGTCTGACTACGCATGCAACGCCACACAGCATCACATCCATGTGGACCTTTCCCAACTCCAGCAGTGGCATAATTAACCGTTTCCTGATGAGGGAATGAGGCTTACCCGAGGTCCCCAGCGGTGACAGCCAGGGCTGGGCTCTGAGTCCGGTGCACTGCCGTGGAGCCACTGGACACTAACCCCACAGTCTGAGTGTCCCATGCTTCACACTGTCCCAGGTCGGGGCGAGAGTCTGCAATAGACTCCTCTGATCTAGAAAACCAAAGGTCTGAGAATCCCCAGTCCTAGGATTCTCCACAGCAAGTTCTCGGATCCAGGGAAGGAAGCCCCAAGCCTGGTCCCAGCCTCTAAGACCCCCACCAAGTTCTACAGATAAGTCAGTGCTCATGGGGACACCCGAGGAGGAGCAGGCCCCTGGAAGCTGGGCCTGGAGGCTGGGGTGAGGCCCAGGAAGGAATGGAACTCTGTGAACCCCAGAAGCCACCACATCCCCTGCCTGCATGTCGACAGGAACAGTCACTGGGGAAGGAGCCTGGGCTCAGCTCTGCGTGGCTGTGTATGGGGTACCTGCTCCCCATCCTGACTCTGGTACCTGACAGGCCCCGAGGTCACCTGCTCTCAATGGCCCTGAGTGTCTCCTCATTCAGAGGTTGGACCATCCCCCTCCAGCCCAGCTTCCAGGCCTGGTAGACCTGGAGGGACCACCTTCCAATCTAGAGGCTGTAGGGAAGATGGGACGCCCACCTCCACTGTGCACCCCGCCTCCAGGCCTGCAGCAAATGCCATTCAAGTGGCACCCTCCATAGGAAAGACGAACCTTGGGCCTCCTCCCAGCTCAGTGCAGCCACAGGTGCAGGGCCCGGGCTGGTGGCCTCTACCTGGCTCCTCTAACCTGAGCTCCTTCTCCCTGTCCCTGGAGGTGACCAGGATGGGTGGTCCTCCACCAGGATCAGGCAATGAGATGAACGCTGAGAGTATGGAGTTTGGTGTCAGGCAGCCTGGGCTCCAACCTCACCCACCAATCCTAAAATTCCAGGGCAATTTGGGTCAAGCCTTTTAACTTCCCCTAACCTCAGTTTCCTCATCTGTAGCTGGGGGCATGAGTACCGGCCTCCAGGAGCCCCGAGCGTGAGGAGCACAGCGTGTGAGCGGCAGACACTGAGGCTCTGAGGGTGGGAATTCCAGCCGCGCCCTGACCGGTCGGCCTCCCCAGGTCCTGCCAACCGGACACCTCAGCTTCCACTGTCAATGCCCCAAATCCGCAGACTTAGATGGAGGCTGGGGTGGGGGTCTACAGTTTAACATAAAGTGGAATTTTCCTCTCATTAAAATGAAGTTTGTCACCTCTATCATAAATCGTCCCTCTCAGCTGCAGAAAAAGGTCCATTAACACATTTTTTTCCTTCTCCAAATGAGGCGAGAGTAGGTAAGTTTGAAAATCCCTGTGGACAGTATAAAGCCAGAAAAGCCCTCTTTCCCCCCCACCTCCAGCTGCCTGCCCCCAACAGCCAAAAACATCATCGTAATTATCTGTCTGGGAGCAGGCTCCGGGGGAGCGCCTTAGCATGGTTCATTAAGGCGCTAATTGGCAGGAACCATTTGGCTCTGGGGACTGGGGGGTCGGGGGAGTGGGCTTCAGTCTCTCCCTCCCCTCCTACCAGCCCTCACCCTACTACCTGCTCAGCCTCACCTGGTCTATGGGCATTTGTTCTTGGGTGACACCTGGATGAGAGCCAAGGTGGGTGTCCCCCATGGCATCAGAGAATAGATTCATGAAAGGCAGAGAAGATGATTGTGGAAAGGCCAGAGAAGAGGCTGACAAATGGAGGTCCCATAGCCCAGATCCCTGCCATGGCCCTATCCTGTAAGGCCTCAGTCTCCACATCTGAGCAACAGGAGGCCGGAGCATGTGACTGCTGAAGACCCAGGGGACCCCCTGGGAGGCTTTGGCATGCTGCAGCAGGCTGTGGGGGGAGGGGCTGCCAGCACTCTGAGCAATTTCAATTCCAGCATTATAACAATGTGGCCAGCATTTAATGAACGCCACTGTGTGCCAGGCTTGAGTGAAATGACTCACTTGACCTTGACACAACAGCCCCTGATGCTGGCAGGATCCCGACTTTACAGATGAGAAGGCTGGGTGCAGCGAAGTTAGGTGACAGCTAGCAGGTGAGCTTTCAACCAACGCAGGCCAAACCGTGCCTAGCCCCCTGTGTCCCTCGACCTCTCTGGAAGCCCTTCCGTCCCAGCCCTGGAGTCCAGCCCAGCTTCCTCTCCCCACAGGAAGGCAGGCGTGACTCTAGCCCGGGCACCTCTCAGTATAAGCGGCCCTGGAGTCAGAAGCTGCCCAAGGCCACCTGACTGACGCACAGGCTCAAAGGCACTTGCCGGGGGTCACACGGACTGGGCAGTGAAGATTTTAAGCATATGACATCTCTCTGACTTCACAGCCCTGGAAACTCACTCTGGGGCCAGCCGCCCCCAAAGACCCTGGCCAGGGTAAAGCTTCTCCTCCAGAGCCCTCAGCCTGGGGACCTTCCCAAGGAGCAGCAGCCTTCTCTGTCTGTCCTACCTACTCAGGGGGCTCTGGCCCCCCACTCCCGCCCTTAAGTCCTGAGAACACCCCTCAGGCTCCTGCCAGTGCTTGAAAACAGCATACCTCCTCAGCCCCACACCTCCATGGCTCCAAAGGGCTCTAAGGCTCGGGGTTCCTGGAGGGGAGCAGTAGTTCCAAGACCCCACATGGGGAGCCCCTACCCACCCACTGCCTTCCTTGGCTGCATAGCCTCTGAGGATGGAGGCTCTGGGCACACCGTGGGCCTCCACAGGGAGAACGGGTGAGCAGGGCTGGAGAGCCCCACACCCCTCCAGGTACATGGGGAAGGCCTAGAGGGCGGTGAGTGTGCAGGGAGGAAGTTTTCTCAGCTCCGCAGGTGAGCAGGGGAATGGGAGTGTGCACTCACATGAAACACCTGGCACTGGCCTTGCCCGACTGCCAGATGCCCACTTGGTCCCCAGCCAGACTCCGCCAACAGCCCTTAGCCCTCTGCCCACCTCTCCCAGGGCCCATCTCCCCTCAAGAGGAGATTCCTCCTCAGAAACAAGAAGCAGCCCCCTCCATTCCACTCCCAGCCCCCAGGCACCACAGGCAGCGGGGCATCTTACAGGAGCCCTCTCCAACCCGCTGGGCACCCCACGGGAACTCACGGGCTGCCCTGTGGGATCACGCCAGGCTGCCCACACTCAGTGCACAAACACGCTCACACACACAATCCCGGGTGCCTGACCCCCAGCTGGGCATAAGCCCCGCAGCCCAGCCCACCCACCACACAGAGCCCATCAGCCTGCCCGGAGAGGCCGACGTGGTTGACCACGCAGCAGAGGGAGATGAAGCCTCCTGACCCCATATCGGGTTGTGACCCCGCTTACGAGGTCATCAGTGGGTGCGCCTGGGTTTCTGCCCACCTATAGAGAAGAATGCCCCAGAGGAGTGGGACTTGGCACCCAGCCTTGGTGCCCGGTGTTCCTTCTCCGCAGCCCCCAACCTTCGCAGCCGCAGCGCTCCTGCTTCCTGCCCCGCAGAGGCCAAGGGCTCCAGCTGAAGTCACACAGCAAGTCAGAGCCTGGCTGGGACTCGAACCCATGCCTCCTGTGGCCTGCGGCTGGGGCTCAGATGAGATGCACATTGTGAGGGCGGCAGAGCCACAGGCCTGATGCTCAGACATGGGTCATCCTATTGCAGGGAACTGAGCATGGCAGCACCTCAGGCCTAAAGGGACAGGCCTCCGCCCCACCCCTCTCTCCACCAAGAACTCCCTCTCCAGTCTCCCTGGCCATGACCTTGAGCCCCCACTTGATGACAGCAAGATCACCTCCACCCAAGGCAGCCCATCCATCTGTAGCTCTAATCGAAACCCCTCCCTGGACCTGGCGCCGCCCTGCAGCAGTGGGTGCTCATTGCAGGCCCAACTTTTGGGCAAGGATTCCAGGCCCTTGAAATTTCTAGACAGCAAGTGCAGCCCTTGAGCCCGCCAGTCCCCAGTTTGCAGGTCCCCGTCCCTCCTGCCTGCCACCTCCTGGTAGTGTCCCTGTGGGCCTAGGTGGGCCCAGAGCGGAGCATCAGCTGGTTGGGTGGTGGAAAGCCAGCCCTGCCCTCTCTCTGAAATGAGACAACTTAGCTGCCTCAGCCCGGGCAGCTCTGGTAGGGTGCGCCCACCACACCCAGCTCTTGACAGGGTCGTGCACAGCAGGCGGGACTGAGCCATCCCCTGCTCATAACGCACACATATAGCTCCTTGTCATACAGCCCCCTGTGCCTGAGCCCAGGCTCTCCAGCCCTCCTCCCTGCGTCTGTGCCTCTTTAGACCCAGTCCAACATTGTGGGGTGGGTCTCCTTGCCTGTGGCTAAAGTTTCCTAACTGAAAATATCTCCCAGCCAGCTTGGCCTGTCTCTGAGCTTGGCCCTGGGCCATAAGCCAGAGGCTGGAGGGTCTCCCCAAACCCCGCATGGCAGCGTGCGCCCCACTGCCCCCCACACGCCCAGTTCCAGGCCTTCATCCCTCCGTCAGCATCCCCTAACACCCTTATTAGCACGACCTGATGTCTCTGAGCCCCAGGCCTGGTGAGTTACAGGCCATCCATCCCTCCCAATGTCCTCATCACCGCCTCCATGGGCCCATATTATGGCATGCACATCTGTCAGCCTGCGGCCGCCACCACCACAACTGTTTCCAGGGAGACAGTCTCCATTTATGACATTATCCTAAAGTCTAGCCCCTCCCTCCTCCTCCCAGCTCTTCCCCCCGCCTCCCTCTATTGGGACGGAGATTTGGGCTGTAAATATTACCATGTCTGCCCTGCAGATTCTAACCGGGCCTGAATACATCGCTGTTCCCGAGGTCGCCGCAACAACGAACGCACAGCCACAGCTGTTTGGGCGCATTAAGGCATCACTCTGACTGCCCTGGCCACCCTGCCTGCCATGCCCAGGGCCCTCCCAGCGCCCCTTCCATCATGAATTCCCTCCTGCCCTGCAAGCCTTAAGACAGAATCTGCTCCCAATAGAGGTGGTCTGGGGCAGGTCACCTGCCCCAGAGCTTTAGCAGGAAGGAAGGAAGGGAGCTCACTCTGGCTGAGCCCTCAGCTTTGGGGCCCCAATATGGCAGGCCCTTTGCATATCAGCCACGATTCCCTCTGAGGCTGTGCAGGGGGGCTGGTGTTATGCAGAAGAAAATGAGCCTCTGTCCAAGGTCCCACACCTGGCTTGAGGCAATCTAGGATGTGAGCCCAGATCCTTGGACCGCAAAGCTCCTTCTACCACAGCCTCGCCCCTCCAGGCCTGAGGGTTATAAGAGCTGACACATTCTAAGCGTTGTCCATATTTTAACTAATGTGAGCCTCACTAGGCCCCATGAGGTCAGCACTGGTAATACTCTCATTTTACAGAGACAACACTGCATAGCCAAGGCCACTCAGCTTCTAGTGAAGCAGGACTCAAAGCCAGGCAGGCTGGCCCCAGAGCCTGGCTCTAAAGATTCTGCTCAGAGCCATGACCAGCCTGGCCAGGTAAGGTGTTCCCACCATCTAGCAAAGCTCAGACCCTTCCCAGGCCCACCCTGCAGAGACAGCCCTCATTGCTGACGCAGCACTATGGGAGGAGGCCCAGGAGCTGGGCCTGCCACACTGAAGGTGCTCCCCAGCCTTCCCCCAGCCCCAGCCTCAATGACAGGGGACAGGGAGGATTGAATATTTACAGTGCGGTCGACCAGCCAGTGGTATGTGGTGTATTATTGATTACTGTCGTTGTTATCATGGTGAGGGTCTGACCCCATCATGGTAGGCCTTCTGACTTCACAAGCCACAGGATGGACGCACACACTCACCCCTCCCATACACACACACACACACACACACACACCCCACACATACACACACCACACACATACACAAATATACATGCCACACACACATATGTACACACACACATACATACACACACCACACACACATATATACACAAATATACATGCCACACACATATGTACACACACACATACACATACATACACACATTACACACACATACACAAATATACATGCCACACACATGTATGCACACACACATACATACATACACACACCACACACACACACCACACACATATATACACAAATATACATACCACACACACATATGTACACATACATACACATACATACACACACCACACACATACGTACACAAATATACATGCCACACACACACACATGTACACACATACACACATACATACACCACACACACATACACACAAATACACATGCCACACATGTACACACATACACATATACACACATACATACACCACACACATACATACACAAATATACACGCCACACACACATATGTACACACATACACACACATACATGCATACACACACACCACACATACATACATACATATACAAATATACACGCCACACACACATATGTACAAACACATACACAAATACACACCACATGCACACACACATATACACATACAAATACACCACACACATACAGACACATACACAGTGTGAGTGTGCGCCACTCACTCTCCCTCCAGGCCTGTCACTGTATTCGTGTCCAAGTGTTGCTGTCACAAATCACCACACACTTCGTAGCTTAAAAACAAAAAAATTTATTTTATTTTATTTATTTATTTTTTAGAGACGGAGTCTTGCTCTGTTGCCAAGGCTGGAGTGCAGTGGCATAATCTTGGCTCACTGCAACCTCTGCCTCCCGGGTTCAAGCAATTCTCCTGCCTCAGCCTCCTGAGTAGCTGGGACTACAGGCTCATGCTGCCACGCCTGGCTAATTTCTTTTGTATTTTAGTAGAGATGGGGTTTCACTCTGTTGCCCAGGCTGGTCTCGAACTCCTGAGCTCAGGCAATCCGCCCGCCTTGGCCTCCCAAAGTGCTAGGATTACAGGCATGAGCCACTGTGGCCGGCCAAGAAAACATTTTATAAACAGAAATTTATTCTCAGCCAGGCTCACTGGCTCATGCCTGTAATCTTAGCACTTTGGGAGACTGAGGCAGGAGGATTGCTCAAGGTCAGGAGTTTGAGAACAGCCTGGGAAACTTAGACCCCAGCGCTCCAAAAAATAAAACAAATTAGCCAGGTATGGTGGCACACACCTGTGGTCCCAGCTAGTCAGGAGGCTGAGGTGAGAGGATCACTTGAGCCAGGGAGGTTGAAGTTGCTGTGAGCCATGATTGTGCCACTGCACTCCCTGCCTAGGCAGCAGAGCAAGACCTTGTCTCAAAAGAAAAGAGAAAGGAAGAAAGAGAGGGAGGGAGAGAGGGAGGGAGAGAAGGAGGGAGGGAGGGAGAGAGGGAAGGAGACAGGNGAGAGGGAGGGAGGGAGGGAGGGAGGGAAGGAGAGAGGGAGAGGAGAAGGGAGGGAGAGATGGAGGGAGGGAGGGAGAGAGGGAGGGAGGGAGGGAGAGAGGAAGGGAGGAAGGTGAGGGGAGGAGAGGAAAGAAGGAAAGAAATTTATTCTTTCCCAGTTCTAGAGGCTAGAAGTCCAAAATCTTTCACTGGGCTGAAACCAAGGTGTTGGTGGGCGGCGGGCAGGGAACTCACTCCTGCCATAGACTCCAGGGGCACATCCACTCCTTGGGCTCTTCCAGTTTCCAGTGACCACGGGCATCCCTTGGCTTGCAGCTACATCACTCCAATCTGCCTCTGTGGTCACATGGTCTTCTCCTCCTCTGCAGTCAAATCTCCCGCTGCCTCCCTCTTAAATGGACACTAGTGATTGCATCCAGGGCCCACCCAGACAATCCAGAATCATCTCCCCAGCTCAAGATACTTAACCGTCACATCTGCAAAGACTTTTTTCATGTAGGTAGCTTTCACAGGTTCCAGGGATGCGGGCCTGGATGTCATTGAAAGCCACTGTTTTGCCCAGCACAGTCACCAGCTCAGCACTGCAATCCAGACAACTAACAGGCACATCAAACTTCACGTGACCACAGCTGAGTGCCTCATTTCACCCCAGCTGATCCTGCCGACTTCCCCTCTCAGATCAGATGGGTACCATCTTTTCAGCTGCCCAAGCCAAAAACTGTGGAGCCAATTCCTTCTCGAATTCTGCAGCAGATCCGCCATCAGCAAAGCCTGTTTGTTTAACTTTCGAAATCTGTCCAGAATCAACCACTTCTTACTACTCCGTGGCCACCGCAAGCCAAGCCACCATCTCCTTCTGGAATTACTGCAACAGCCTCCCCGAGGCGCTTCCTACATCTGTCCTGCCTCCCACGGTGTCCTCAGCACAGCAGCCTTCAAACCCAAGGCAGGGCGTGTCACTCCTCTGCTAAAACCCCGTGGTGACTTGGGGGGTCCTGAGTCTCACTCAGAGCAAAAGCCAAATCCCTGAGGGCGATCTGCAAGTCCTGGGCCCATCTGCTCCCTGACGACAATTCCTCCCCTCTCTCAGCACTCGCCCCACGCCTTCTCCACCTGTTCTGGCCTCCTCCTCCTCCTCCTCTTCTCCGCTGGCTGCTCCTCACACAGGCCAGGCCCACGCCCACATGGATGCCCGTTTCCTCTGCCGTGAATGCTCTCCCCAGGCTTCCATGTGACTCCCTGTTCTCAACACCCCACTTTACCTAAAAGTCTCCTTCTCAGGGAGGCACCCTCACTCCCGGCATCTCCCGACCCTGCTTCTCCTTGTATTTTTTTCTCCTTGACACCATCACTATCTAACACGCTGCATATTTTGCCGGCTTATCTCGTTTCATATCCGTCTCCCTGCTACAGCTGTCCCCCAACCTTTTTGGCACCAGGGACCAGTTTCATGGAAGACAATTTTTCCAGAGACCAGGGTTGGGGGATGGTTTTGGAATGATTCAAGTGCATTACATTTATTGTATACTTTATTTCTATTATTATTACATTGCCATATATAATGAAATGATTATACAACTCAACATAATGTAGACTTAGTGGGAGCCCTGAGCTTGTTTTCCTGAAACTAGATGGTCCCATTCGGGGGTGGTGGGAAACAGTGACAGATCATCAGGCATTAGATTCTCATAAGGAGAGCGCAACCTAGATCCCTCGCGCCTATGAAAATCTAATGCTTCCACTGATGGGAAGAGGGCAGAGCTCAGGCGGTAATGCGTCAATGGGGAGTGGCCGCAAGTACAGATGAGGCTTCACCTGCTCACCACTGCTCAGCTCCTAACAGGGCCGGTGCCCAGGGGTTGGGGACCCCTGCCCTACTGGAAAGCAAGCTCCATGACAACAGCCTCCCAGATCCTAAAACAGTGCCCGGACTAGTAGGTGCTCAACAGCTATTCACCATCCATTCACCCTGTGGGCTAGCATGGAGCCAGCCGCCAGGGGGAGACTGGGACCCACTGGTGAGCCCTGACAAGGACCATCCAAGGTATTACACACAGTGACGGGGAAGCCCAGAGTGCCACAGGAGCTCAGAGGAGGGAGAGATCAACTCAGCCCAGGGGGCTGGGGACCACCATGCTGAGGAGGGCTTTACAGGATAAGCAGGAGTTGACTGGCTGGAAGAGACAGCATTGCAGCTGGCAGGTGGAACAGCAGGTGTGAACTCCAGGAAAAAAACAGTAGGATGTGATCCTGACACAGGGGAGGGTACTAGAAGTGAGGCTGGTGGGCTGGGCTGCAAGTATTTGAGGGCCTTAGAGAGCGGGCCGGGGGTTGAGCTTCTCCCTGTGGACAATGGTGGGCCGCTGAAAGTAGGAACATGGCAGGCACGTGGGTCTGGAGGCTCCCCCATCAGATGGCCAATACGCAGCCAACATGCAGAGCGGTTGGAGTTTGGGGCCCACCTATCACGCACCAAGGTAAGGGGTTGGGAACGCCCCCAACGTGCAGCCTCCTCTGGGAGGCAGCTCAAGCTACAGTGTCACTGTGGAGCATGTGCTGTGCCCAGGCCTGTGCTGGGGGGACCTCGGGGAATATTAAACCAAACCGTTTGCAACACAGCGCCAGCCTGTGCAGTTCCCATACAGCCAGGGCGCAGGAGGGTGGGGGGGGGCACTATGGGCTAAACTCTGTCCTGGCAAATTTGTACGTCCAGGTCCTAATCCCCAATGACACTGTATTTGGAGTAAGAAAGTAATTAAGGTTAAATGAGGTCATAAGGGTGGAGCCCCAATCTGATAAGATTAGCGTCCTTGTAAGAAGAGGCATCATACACACTTGCTCTCATTCCCCCATCCCCACCATGTGAGGACACAGCAAGAAGGTGGCCCTAGGCAAGCTAGGAATAGAGCCCTCCCTTCGACCCTGACCATGCCAGGACCGTGATCTCAGACTTCCAGCCTGCAGAACTGTGGGAAAACACACTTCTGTGGTTCAAGTACCCGAGTCTGTGGTATGTGGTTGTTGCAGCCCGAGTGAACTAAGATAGATGAAGAAGTCAAGGAGAGCTTCCTGGAGGAGATGAGGTCTGGTGCTGTCGTAGCAGAGGACACAAGCCGGGGCCGACTGTACCTTGGACACTGCAGTCCTGGCCGAGGCCCATCCTTCAGCCAGCCCACAAACCCTCAGTGATTTCCTTGGGATTTAATTTCTCAGCTGAGGAGCACAGAGGCAGTCCCCAGATTGATGGAACTTTGCATCCTGCATAAAGTCCAGCCCTCAAGGCACGAGTAGGGGCTGGGATTTGTGGCTCCTGAGCACTGGATTCCAGTTTTCCCCTTCGGCCTCCAGCAAAGGTAGCTCTGCCACGCCAGATCCAGCCAGGCCACAGCCAGGCAGGAATCCGTGTGCAGACGCCTCCCTCCTAACCAGCTCCCACGCCTAAGGGGGCTGCTTGGAAGCAGGGATCTGAGCTGGGCTCCGAATGGCGGCAGTGATCAAGAATGCAGCGAGAAGCTCTATAAATAAATATACATTTTCATAAGACATGTTTAATTAAAGTGGATTAAAATTAATTTGCTTTAAGAAAATTAGAAGTGCCCTAGAGGATTTCAGAAGCAGGCCAAGAGTCCCTGAATCTAAAGGCTCCTTAGAAGGCCTGAGGGTGGGAGGCCCCCCAGTCCCTGCACGTCGTGCCTCAGAAGGAGGCAGCTCACATCCACATCACACTCCCAGCTCCGTACACCACCAGGCATGTTCACATGGAGATGGCAGGCGTGATCAGCCCCGTGTCTGCCAGGCGGAAACTGAAGCCCAGAGGGGGTAGTGACTTGCCCAAGGTCACACGGTGGTCTGTGGCAGGCCCCGTGGGGAGCCGCCCTCGTTTTCCGCCAGCCCCGACATTCCACTCATGCTCCACACACCGAGAGCCTCTCATCTTCAGCCCCCGGCTGGAGCTGCCGCCTCCCAGGTTCCTCCCATCTGCAAAATGGTAGCCCTGGAGCTGTGACAATCTGGCTCCTCGGAGGCCCCACACGGGAGGGCAGAGGGAAGCAGCCTGAGGGTTGGAGACAGGAGCCAGAAAGGGAAAGGACCCGAAATCAACAAGCATTCCAGAATTTTAAGCAGTTTTTGGAGGAAAACGAGGAGCAGGTTCAGCTGTAGCAATTTGCTCCAGGGGAAAATTATGTTCCCGTGCTCTATTATACAGAACAGAAGGAACATTTGGTGGGTTGAATACTTGTTAATTTATTTCTCTGTTTGTTAATGGGCTCCACACGACGCTCAAGTGTGTGCACGCGTACAAACACACACACAGACAGGCAAACACACGTGCCCGCACACACACATGCGTCAGCGGGCAGTGGCTCCAAGCTCCCACTCCCCTGCCACCTTCCTAGGGAGCATCACTCAGGGTCTTGCTTTCTCCGCTCAGCGCCAGGGGTCTGAAAGAAGGCCACGTGCAGTCTAAGGACTGAGGGGAGCCCCTCAGTGTCCTCACCTGAAAAATGAGCTGGCAGTGAGATAACCCACATATTAGGGCAAAGCCTTTGACCCTGGACCAGAAGGGAGCAGGTCCCCGATGATGTCCGAAGGCCCAAGGCTCCACCTGCGTGGCTCACTGGCTCCTGAAATCCAGCAAGTTCAAAACAGAATTCCCCATCTCAGAAAACGCTGCCACTCCAGCCAAATTGACCCCGCCCCAACCAGGACTCCGGGCCTTCCCACCCAGTGGCTGCTCTCCAACCCCTCCCCCAGCCACCCACTCCTCGACTTCTGGGCCGACACCTCATGGCCCCGACCCCACCTCTCTCCTGGGTCCCTGCACCCACCTCCCTCCTGGGTCCCTGCACCCACCTCCCCTCAAGGCTCCCTGCTCTCCCTGCCATAGCCTCTAATCCATTCTCTCCATCCAGAGACCAGAAGGGAATTTGGAAAGCGGAAATCAGGCCCTGTCACTCACCAGCTTAACTCACTCCAGAGCCTGGTCCTGGCCCGCAGCAGGGCAGCCAAGGCTCCCTTTCCCACCCCTGTCCCCGTGTCTCCCTCACTCCCCACCTACCAGCCACACTGTCTTCATACACAGACAGCTGCTTCCCACCTCCCAACCTTCGCCTTGACATTCAGCCCCTTCAGCCTCAAGCTCACGTGTTTGGAGAGGCCTGTCTGGACGTGCCCCCCACCAGCCGCTCACCCTGCCCCAGCCCCAGCCCCTCCCTATTCCATGGCCCTGTCATTTCCCTCCTGAACTCAGCACAGTCCGAGGTTACCCAGATTACTTGTTGTTGACCATGCTGTCGCTCCCTGAAGATGGAAAGCTACCCGAGGGGAGGAACAGTGTGCCCAACAGCCTAGCTGCTGGGGATATGGCGCTTTGTAGGTGTTTCATCAACACTTGATGAGCGGGTGAATGAAGGAGTGGATGAAAGGGCAGACCGGCTCCAGTCCAGAGGGGAAAGGTGAGAAGGATCAGGGTCCCTGCACCCAAAGTCTCCTGCCCCTACCTTGGTAGGGCGTCACCTCTTCCGCTGAGGAAAGGGAGCAGGTGGGGCCGAGGTTCATGGAGCAGCATCTATAATCAGGGTCCTTTTCTCTAAACAACTTCATGAAGCAGTTACGAGGAAGCAGAGAGAACCAGGCTTCACCTCTCTGAGCCTCGGTTTCTTCAATGGTTTAATGGGGATAATCCCAGGTCCCAACTTCTAGGACTGCCGTGTGGATGGATGAGACTGTATCTCAACAATCTGAGGTGCCGCTGCTGCTGCTGCTACTGAAATGAATCCCATCTCTTACAGAGGAAGACGCTGGAAAGATTGTGGGAGTTGCCTGGAGTCCCAGAATCAGAAAAAGGGAAGCCAGACCCAGATCCAGGCTTGCCTGACTCAGGAGCCAGCGCCTTTTTCTCTCTGTGCTGGACACGCTCCAGCCGGGCGTGGGAGGTGGGACACAGGAAGCCTTTCTCCGTTTGCACCTCAGTGGTGTTCATTTATGTTCCTGAGCGCAGACTGACTTTGCCTCGCCTTTCCCCCAGGTTTGGCACAGAGACACTAGGGAACTGGGAGGGTTGGCCAGGGAGGATGGTGGTGCCCCCACCCCACTCATGCCCGGGGCAAGGGAGCTGGGGAGGAGGCAGCTGCCGAAGCCCAGGACAAGTTAACTGAGACACGCTGAGAGCCAGTCTGTCAGCAGCCTCCTTTGGGTGCACTGAGGTGGGGAGGCTGGCAGGCTTGGGTCTTCGGGAGGTCCCAACAGGAAGAGCTGGTTCACAGAGCAGAGGAAAGCAATTGGCATCCAGCCAGCATGTTCTCAGCCCTGGCCAAAGGCACAGAGCCAGCAGGAGAGAGCGAGACTCAGAAGGCCCTGGGACTCTAAGGGCAGGGCCCACTCAGTCATACTCAGGCCAGCTTGTGCGGTGGGAAGGTTGTCACTGAAGGTCCAGAGGCTTAGAGGTAAGGCTGCCCTAGCACAGCCCCTGCCCAGCGCCCGGCTGATGAGGGACCGTGCTGCAGGCGGCCAAAGTAGCTTCCCCTTGCAGCCAGTGCACATTAAGAATTATTCCTCTTGTGAGCAAACAATTTGTTACAATATCCACTGCGCACTTTTCCCGGCTGGGCGCCCTCCCATACATCCTGAATTAATCCCTGAAGTCACTCGATTCATTTAGGACATGCCTGAGTGTGCCTCTCCTTTTATTGGGAAAATTTTTCATTGTTTTGAGGAGCTCATAGGTTTTAATTTGGGGCTGAGATTTTAAAGCGTCTCACATCTGGGAAAATCCTTGGGTTCCCAGACCTGGTTAGGCTTGGCTGTGGCCACCAGACAGACCCCAGGGAGAAGGGATCATGGCACATGCCCTCCAGGGAGCCAGAGACCGCAGACCCCAGCACTGTGTTGCATTGGGTCACACCCTTGACCTCTCTGAGCCTCCCTAAGAGAGGCAAAGCCACAGAAGACCACATACTTGGGTATAGCTCTTCCAAGCCCACCAGGGAAATCTGGGGGTCATCACCTCTAAAAACCACAGCCCTAGGGAGTAGCATGGGGCCGCTGACAAAGGCTGACGTGTGGAGTTTCAATTTGAAGCACGGCCAGGCCAGCCCAGTCATTCCCCTCTCCCAGCCAAGTTTCCAGCTCTTTAGAATGAGTCTAAGAACCGGCGCCCTCTCCAGGCTGTCATGAAAATTACACAAAGCCAGGTTGCGAGTGAGTCTGGCTCAGGGCCTGGCACACAGTGGGTGCTCCACAAGGGCAAGCCTCCCGGCCCTCCCAGCCTGCTGCAGACCTCTCCTACCTCTCCCTCTCTTGGGCCTCAAGTAGCCAGAGCCCCTGGTTCCTACATTTTGGCCGAAGGTGGTCCTCAAGCTGATCTCCACAGCTGGGGTCCCGCCATGGGTAGCAGCTACCATCCTCTTCCCAAGCCTTACATGGGTCCCTGCACTTCCCATCTGAGGCCCTGGAGTGTAGGGAGTCCTGTCCATGGACCCTACGCTAAATCCCGTCCCTCCCTGCAGCCCCTGCGTAGGGCTGTGTGCAAGTCCCCGGCTGCATGTCTGCTGTCCCCTTGCCCTTAGCAGACAGCGGTCCCACCCCCAAGTCCTGGTCCTCCACCCCACCAGGGCTCCAGGGCTGGGACCTCTCTGGACTCTGACCCCCAACCCCAGCGGCTATCCGACAGTTCATACCCTGTCCCGGGCTTGCTCCTCCTGCCTGGTCTTTGTTCACACTATTCCCAGCCATGTATGTTCTCTGCCACTCTCTCCCACCCCCAGCTTCCCCAAATCCTACCAAGTTCTAAGGACCAGACACCTCCAGGAAGCCCTCCCTGACTTCCCCAGCTTTCATCTCCTTCTGTTTCCTGAAGCTCACAGCATTTCTCCTTGATTCCCTCTAACTTCATGTTGCTACCCAGAGGCAAGGACCGTGTCACCTACTCATGACATGGCGGCCAAGCCCAGGCAAATCCCACTGTGTACTTAGGGAGGACAGGCTCATTCAATGGTTCGAGGGAAGGGCACAAAGGACTCCCACTGAGGGAGTACAACACCTCTGTGATGTAGGTATCATTATGTCCATTGTGCATACAGGAAACTGAGGCTAGGGGAAAGTAATCACTTGTCCAAGAAGCAGCAGGGCGGGAACAGGAATCAGCACCATCGAACAGCGCCGTTAAGACATGGCTCACAAATCCAGGCTCCACATGCAAGGCCCGCCAGCCCTGGGCCTGGCAGGTTCACATGTGCCATCCCAGCTGCTCCTCGCCACCCCTCAGGGAGGTAACCTGTGCCCCTTGGGAGGAAAAGGAGGTCCAGAGGCTGAGTCACTTCCTCAAGCCACCCAGTAACTGGCAGGGCTGAGACCTGAACCCAAATTCTTTCAGCTCCCACTTGCTCAGGGCAGCCGATCAGGATACCTCACCTCACCCCACCCACTCTCCCCATCCTGGTGGCCAGGACTGGGGGATGGCCCCATCCCTGTCCCCAACCCCAGGCCTCTGGGGAGTGCCTGCACGGCTAGTTGGCCTGTCGGAGGGGCCGGGCTCCCACAGTTCTGGGTATTCACACAGACAGCCTGGGCTGCGATGGCCGATGGCCGGGAGGAGAGCAGGCCCTGTAGGGGAGGGAGGGGGTGACAGATGTGGGCTACAAACACTCCCATGGCCCACACCGCCTGGACAGAGGAGCCGCCCGTGGCACCATCTCCGAGAATGACCTTGGCAGCTGCTGGGGCAGCCCTGGTAAAAGCCTGGGCTGCCCACCGAGGGGAGGGGCCTGGCTAAAGTCTCCTCCAGTTCCTCTTTGCTTAGTGACCTGGAAGGCCCTGGAGAACACAGGATGACAAGTCCTTTCAGCAAGAACCCCTCTCTGCATAAAGGGTCACGTCACTTCTCAGAGCCTCCTCCCCCTCCTCCATAAGGAGGGCGGTGGTAGCTGCCTCTCAGGTGCTGTGAAGATGGGAAGTGCCCAGCCAGGCCTGGCACCTTCAGGGCACTCTGCACACACTGGTCAGCCCTGCAGGACCTGAGGCTGAGCCTCTCACAGGACACCCGCAGACACTCAGCTCCAAGTGGGACGGACCCAAGAGTCTCCCAGGAAGCCAGCTGGGTCGCACCGGGTGGGGGTGCCTGGCTGAAAGGCAGGCAGACACACCCTGTATCTACAAACAGCAACAAAACCAGCCCTGTGTGAGCTGGGGCAGCACAGCAGGTAGAGGACGCTGCGCCCATCAGAGCGCACGGCCGGGGCCGCGTCCACCGCTGCACACCATCCTTAGCAAACCCCAATTCACCTCTCCCACCTGCTCCCTCCTCCACTCCGGCCTGAGGGGAAGAGCCAGAGGAGCCTGGCAGGGTGCTCCCGGGATAGCTGAGTGTCAGAAGTGGTCAGGCCCGGATAAAACTGAGAGCCAAGCAGGACAAGAAACAGCTTCGGGTAGCCTCGAGGAAGTGTGTGCAGGCTAAGCACAGGGCGGGGGCCGGAAGGACATAGGGGTCCCTGTGGACCACTCCCACGCACGCTTGCAGCTCAGGCTGGGGGTTGGAGGGGGCTTCAGGGTTGTGCCGGGTGGGGATGGGAACAGTTCCCTCCTCTTGCCCCTCCCCATGCCAACCTCCCCACCAACCGCTGTGCAGAAAAGCGTTCGGCTCCATGGCCGCCCCATCCCACACAAGCCCGGGGTGGCCATCTTCAGCATCCCCACCTCCTTGCCGGCAGCTTAGGCTCCACTCCAATCTCAGCTCAGCCTTTTCATTATTCAGAAGAGCCTCTTGATTGAAAAGGCCTCTAAGGCATCTCACAAATAAGAATCCTTTAATTGGGAAGTTGTTAACTTCTCTAAGAGGAATTTTAATTTTGCTTCCTCACCATCTCCTCTCCCCAGAACCTGCAGACTAAATGCAAAGGGCAACAAAGCCAAGCACCAGGCACCACCTGCCAAGCTCCCCGAATGTGGAGCTGCTCAGGGGCAGAGACAGGAGAGGCAGCCCCACAGCACCGCACAGACCCCCGGAACCACACAGATGGGGAGCCCCACCCCTATGAGGAAGCTCCTGCCTCTCCCCATGGCCGTGCCTGCTCCATACCCCTCCTTGCCACCCCAGCCCATGGCAGGACGCTTGAAGCGGAGGGTGACAAGCGGCTCGAAGACTGAGGCAATGCCAGCCCCAACCTGCCCTGCCTGGGCCACCATGTCCGATGGGTTCCCAGAGCCTAAATTCAGTGATTCAATGATTGTGCCCCATAATCCCTTCTGTGAGCCTCTTCACACTCCCCTAGACTGGGCATTCATATTTATTAAACATTTACTATGTGCCACACAGGGCTCTAAGCCCTTTACATGCCTCAGCCTACTTTATTCACACAAGGTGGACAGTCATTCCCAGTCAACTGATGAAGAGACTGAGGCCCAGAGATCTTCGGGAAATTGTCTAAATTCACACCGCTAATGAGTGGCAAAGCTGCCACTGAGCAGTCTGCATCCAGAGTGGTCATAACTTCAACTAGCACTGACACCAGCCTGCCCCACCCATGGCCTCTGCGCTCCTTGAGGGGCAGGACCAGGACCATCTCTGTGTCCCTGGGGACAGCACAGGGCCTAGCACGCAGCTGAGCTTCATAACTGTTTGCAAAGTGACACACAAAAAGAGAACAAAAACAAAGCACCTTCTTATTCATTCTCTCCTGTGAGCCTAACCACAGGCCTGTGACAAAAACAGGCAGGTGACTAGTCCCCAGTTCAGTCCAGTAGACTGAGGCCCAAAGTAAAAGCCACTACCCAAGGACACCCTGCTAAGAGGTGGCAGAGCTCAGGGAGTTCTTCCTCCTAACCCAGCGATGTGAACCTGCCTTTCACAAAGCATGCGCACGGGGAGTGGGTCATTCCCAGTACACACCACGTACCATGTTCCTGGGCCCTGATTAACATCCCAGGCTGAAGCCGGTCTCAGGGAAGCCCTGGTCCTAGCCATGAGGTAGGAATCTCCTCTCCACGTTCCTGACAGCTTGGGGTGGCCTGGATATTCTTCCTGTGCACCTCATGGCATGAGATGCTCGCCACCGCCAAGGCTGCCAGTAGACAGGTCACTGCTGTGAAAATCACAGCTCTAGCCGCCTGCTGTCACGGATTGAATTGTGTGCCTCCAAAAATGACATGCTTAAATTCCAACCCCCAATACCTCAGCAGGTGATCTTATTCGGAAACTGGGGCATTTGAGATGTAATTAGCTAATTAGGATGAGGTCATACTGTAATCCAGCACAACTATTGTCCCCAGAAGAATAAGGGATTTGAAGATATGATCTAAACTCTTAAATACTGACTGGGCGTGGTTGCTCATGCCTGTAATCCCAGCACTTGAGGAGGCTGAGGCAAGTGGATCATCTGCAGTCAGGCGTTCAAGACCAGCCTGGCCAACATGGTGAAACCCCAAGTCCACTAAAAATACAAACATTAGCCAGGCATGGTGGTGTGTGCCTGTAGTCCCAGCTACTCAGGAGGCGGAGGCACAAGAATTGCTCGAACCTAGGAGGCGGAAGCTGCAGTGAGCTGAGATTGAGCCACTGCACTCCAGCCTGGGTGACAGAGTGATATTCTGTCTCAAAAAAAATAAATAAATGAATAAATAGTTAGATATTGTATGGAGAACAATGTGGCCATGTAAAGAGACATGGAGTGGCCATCTGCAATCGAAGGAGAGGGGCCCGAAACAGATCACGCCTCACAGACTTCGGAGGCAGCCAGCCCTGCTGACACCTTGGGGTTTGGGGATGTTGGGTTTCGCGGTTTCTTTGAGACAGGGTCTCGCTCTGTCACCCAGGCTGGAATGCAGTGGCGCAATCTCTGCTCA
Organism: Cebus imitator; assembly: GCF_001604975.1. Lineage (NCBI taxonomy): Eukaryota > Metazoa > Chordata > Mammalia > Primates > Cebidae > Cebus > Cebus imitator. The sequence goes on from NW_016108004.1 coordinate 450,037, forward strand.
TTGCAACCTCTGCCTCCCAAGATTAAGCGATTCTCCTGCCTCAGCCTCCCCAGTAGCTGGGATTACAGACATCCGCCTCCATGACAGGCTAATCTTTGTATTTTTAGTAAGGATGAGGTTTCACCATGTTGGCCAGGCTGGTCTTGAACCCCTGATCTCATGATTCGCCCACCTCAACCTCCCAAAGTGCTGGGATTACAGGCATGAGCCACTGTACTCAGCCCATAATTTTTGTATTTTTTGTAGAGACCATGTCTTGCCATGCTGCCCAGGCTGGTCTCAAACTCCCGGGCTCAAGCAATCCTCCCGTCTCAACCTCCTAAAGTGCTAAGATTACAGGCGTGAGCCCCAGTGCCCAGCCCTGACAACACCTTGATTTCAGACTTCCAGCTTCTAGAACTGTGAGATGATCCATTTCTGTTTTAGCCACTCAGTTCATGGTCCTTAGCTATAGCAACCCAGCAAACGAATACACCCACAGACCCAGGTTTTAGTGCTGACTTGGCCCTTCACTTTGGGGCACTGGACACACCCCTGCCCCTCTCTAAACCTTAGTTTGTTCAAATTACCCCGAGGACACTGCTTGGCACATATTAGGTGCTTAGCAAATGCTGGCTGGAAGAACGGACAGAAATGGCAGCATCCACCTTCCACGTGGCCGTGGTAAGGAGAGGGTGGGATGAAGGACGGGCTGTGTTCTGAAAGTGCTAAAGCCCTTGACACGTGTGGCAATGACTGGAACAACAGACACACAGAGGGACTGGGTGGTGTGACCCCAGCCAGGACCTGAGGGTAAAGGAGGTGGGTCTTCCAAGCCCCTCACTGCTCCGTGAGTTCACTTCTTTAAGAGAAGACTGGGGAGGAACAGACAAGAACACTGACCTGGGGAGGCCCCAGGAAGGCAGGGGTGGAGGAAGGCAGGTCCACTATCCATCCACCAAGCCACAGACACTGCCCAAATATTCACTAGGTGCTGGGCCCCCCGCTGGGCTTAGGGGGTGGGAAAGGAGAGCTTCTGGATGCCAAACATAGCTCCTGCCCCATGGGGACCCTATAGCCATCCATGGGGACCTCAGGGGGGCAGCTTCAGCTCAGTCAGTAGAAGCAAGAGCCATATAAGAACTGCCTCCAGGGCCTGAGCTGCCCTGGAGAGAGTGAGGTTCCTGTCCCTGAAGGTGTGCAAGTAAAGATCAGAGGACCACAATCTCAGGGATACCTATACTCCCTCGTCACAAATTTGGGTTGGGCCAATGGGTCCCAACCTGGCTGACCATCAAAAGGTGACTGTGGGGCTTGTGAACCATCTGGATTCCTGGGTTCTCCCAGTAACCTTGGATCAGGAGGTCTAAGTGGACCCAGGATGATTCTTATCTCTAATAACATCCCTGGGTGGCCCTGATGCAGAGCCAGTCTTGGGCACCCGGGCCCACAGAGCGCCGCGGTTTGAATGGGATTCTGCTTGGGAAGGGCTTTGACAACAGTGTATGAGGGTGGGGCAGCACAGAGATGGGAAACAAGAGAGACAAGAGAATGAGGATGGCAAAGAGGAAGACAAGCTGAGGGGCGTGACTGATGAGTTGGGGTGACCTGACAGGTTAGCTCACTACAAGCCATGAGGCCGGAAGAACAGGCAAAAGGCACACATGGACACCCAAAGGGGCTGACGGAGGCGGAGGGTCAGGGCAGATGTTCTGGAAAATGTGGGGGTCGGCTGGTGGTTAAGAAAGCATTCGACATGGAAGGTGAGGCTGGGCCTGGTGTGTGAAAGATGCAGGAGGAGAGTCACCTGTTGGAAAGCAGGGCTGGGGAGAAAGTGTGGGCTGGAGGCAGACCATGAAAGGCCTTGCACACGTAGGAGAAGGATTCTGGATGTCAACTTAAACAACAGGGAGCCACTGAAGGTTCTTGAGGAAGAGCATGACCTGGAGGAAGGCCTGTAGTAGTGACCACTAGTAGGGCTCAGAAGGGCCTGGGCAGCTCCAGACTCACCAGTTAAGAGTCCCTTGCAAGAGGAAGGGGTGAGAGGATTAGGCCCAGTGTCAGCACCACACTTCCCGACAGCAGCCCTGATAAGCCCCACAGAGTGATGGTGCCAGCCATTAGGCCACTTGGGAGGAGCAGCTGGGAGGGCAGGCTGGCAGCAGTTTTTCCAGGATGGTAGATCTCGGGACCTTGTCTGCAAGGCTGGAGTAGCAGCCCACCCATAAGCAGGGAGCTCCCTGGGCTGGATTCGCCCCAAGCAACGAGGCCCAGACTTCTTCTCTCCATCATCTTGTCCAGGCTCAGAGGCTTCAGAAACCCCCCAGACGCTGACGACTCCCACACCCGCATCTCCGGCCCAGCCCTCCCTGTGGCTGCAGGCTGACTGTCTGTGCGGCCTCCCATGCCATGCCGGCACCTCAGACACTTCCAGGCAGGAGGTCGCTTTCCCCTCCAAACCCACGCTCAACCCGTGTGCCTCGGTGCTGGCAAAGGCTCCAGTGCGCACCCTGTTCCCAGGCTGGACCTCTCCCAGCCCACAGCCCATCCCTCAGCCACCCCTTCAAAGTCTCCAAACGTGAGCCCTCCTCCTGCCCAGGCCCGGCCCCACCATCTCTGGTCTGGACGGATGCTGGCGTCTCCACGGGCCTGGCAGCTTCTGCTCTGCTCACTCACCCTCCCATCCTTCTTCCAGTAGGCATCGTTCTGTAACTCCTGGCCCTGAGCACCGCATTTCTCAGCCCCTCCTCCTCGTGGGCTTCCCTCCAGCTGTGCTGGCCTCAGCTCAGAGCCCGTCCAGGGCTCCACAGGGCCTGCTCCCGTTCCTCAGGCCTCTGCTGAAACGGCCCCTTATCCAAGATGCCTTTCCTGACCATCCTGCACAGGAGGGCTCCCATTTCATGCCTGCCCCCTTGTCCAACCTTATTTTTCTCTGTGGCATTTGTTACTCCCTAATCTTATATTATGGATTTGCTTATCTGGTTTCTTCCATCTACTCTTAAAATTTAGGCTCTCTGACAGCAATGCCATGGTCTAACCTGTTCACCCACGGATGCCATGCTGGGCACATAAAACAATGCCTCATGTGTAGCAGGCGCTCAGTGAGCATGGACTGAGGGGTGAATGAACCACTGCACATCCATCCTTGGGGAGAAACAGGCCCATACCCATGGGGGAACCCAACCCAGCACGAGAGCAGTGCTGGAGCCAAAAGACGTGCACAGGGAGGGCCCACCAGCTCCACCCAGAGGCCAGGGGAGCTTCCTGGAAGAGACAACAAACCACCCCCAGCCTCCTCCATGGCCCTCCAGGGCATCTGTCATAAGCCACCCCACGGTGAGGGGATGCAGGAGAGGCTGATCTGACTAGCTGTGCTGACCTGGGAGTCAGAAGTGTTCAGAGCTGGTGCCTACATCCCCCCTGCCTGGCAGGAGGAGATCTGGGCACGGCTCCCCAGAGAGCAGAGGGGCTTGGTTTAAACACCACGGATCCCACCAGTGAGGGAGAGGTCATCAGGGACCCCAGCACTGTCTGCCCTTTCCTCCTGAACACACGGCAACATGCCGCCTCCCCTCTAATCACTATAGCACTGAGGGAGGGAGCAGCAGAAGCATGGGCAGCGAGGACAAACCTGAGCTTGCCCAGAGGCTTAGAGCTTTGCTGAGGGAAGCCCCAGCTCCTCAGCCTCCGGGGCAAGGCGCTCCACACCACCCCCAGCCCCTTCCAGCCCCGCCACTCCCCAGACATACTCTAGACTCCCCACCACTGCCCCTTTGCTCAGACTGGGCCTCCCCTGCCGCCCTGAACCTCTCCTGCCCATCACAGCCCTACATCCATGACTTTCTTCATCCTGTTATTATTTATAACGACAAAACATCAGAAACCATCAAAACACACAATAGAGAATTGGCTAAACATGCTACGGTCCACACAGGCTGAAACATTACACTGCCATTAAAAATCACATTACAGAAGAGTATTTAATGATGGCAAAATGATCTTGGCACAGGATTAAGTGCAAAAGGCAAGTTAGAAAACAGTAAGTACAGCTTGATCCCAATTATGTCATAAATACACGTTTTGTAGCAGACTGACGGGCTAAACACCTAAGTGCTCACACTTCTTTATAGAGAACACACATTACTCTTTTTCAACCAGAAAAAATAAAATGTTTGAAAAGTACCTTACAGACTTCAACGGTCAGCCCAGGTGTCACCTGTTCCAACAAGCCCAGCCAGACCCCCAGCTGACTGCGGCCCTCCAGCCCGTCAGCTTCATGCCCGCTGAGCTCCCCACACCCCGAGCTGAGGTGCCTGTGGGTGCCGCCATCTGCATGGGTGGTGGGGAGTCTGCTCGCACCCCTGCCCCCTGCCCCCATCACCCGGCTGCTGCACAGATATCCCTGACCACATCCTCACACAAACCGCCCAGCAACAATTACAGGTGAAATGGGAGGGGCTGATTAGCCGCTCGTTTCCCCCAGAGCCAACTAATTAGCAGAAATATTTTGACGGTGCTAACTGGGCTTCGGAGCAAGGTCTAGTGCCTGGGAAGGAAATCCAGGCCTCCGCTCCCACTGGCTTTCCCAGCGTGAGGACACGGCTGGCTGACACTCCGCCACACAAAACTGTCACCTGATCCCAGGAGAAGGGGGTCCAGGCCTGCTGCCTGCACAGCCGCCAGGGTTCTCCCTCTGAAAAACGAGGACAGCACGCCAGGCCAGCCTGCTGCCCCAAGCCCACTCCACCGTTCCCTCTGTTTAGCAAAGTCCCTCTGCAATTTTCTCATGGGTCACAGAGGCCTGTCAAGAACAGGGGACTGTCCCAGATATGGGACAGAGGTGACTTGTCCAAGGTCCAAGTAGGCCAGGGGTCAAGCCAGGTAGCAACCCAAGTCCCCCACCCGCCCGCCCCACATCACCCACTTCTCTGGGACATGCTCTTGCTTCTCAACATCCCTTCACATGGGCCATGAAGCGAGAGGACCTGTCACCTCCCACATTCTGGGAGTCCTGCTCCTCGTGATACAGTCAGCCAAGGTCACCTGGCTGCCAGCGCTTGTCGCACAAACACACCTGGGGTCAGAGCCTCATCCCGTCCTGAAGATGTCTGGACCCACACGCTGTCTCTGGTGTGTAGCCCTGTTAAACTCCACACATTAGAGCCAATGCCAGCCTCGTGACAGTTTCTCGGACACCGACTGTCTCAGTCCCCGTGTTCTGGCTCCCTCCCGACCTGAAGTCAGGCACACATTTGGACAAAAAACAGAAACCACCAACCACACAGCACAGAACCCCGCCCCCAGACACCAACCCAGCAACCCGCAAACCCACTGAAAACGAAACCCAGGCAAGAACAACAAAACCCCACACGCCGACCCCCACAGCCATAGCACAGCAATAGCAAGCACGAGGGAGAACAGCCACAACAAAACCAAACCACATGGACGCACCTGGACAGGGAGAGACAGAGAAACCCAAACAAACAGAAACACACCACAACCACACCCGCACACCCACACCATCACCCACCACCCAGAACACCACCCCAACCCAGCCCCACTGCCCAGAGGCGCAGCGCACCTCGGCAGGGCTCAGCCTCGGCGCAACGCAGCCACCTACGCCGCACCCGGGCACCGAAGCAGCAGCCCCCACAGGTCCAGGACACTGGAGCCACAAAAACGAGGGGGGCAGCAGGCAGAGCAGAGAAAAAGGAAGTCGGGGTCAAGTAGAGAAGGCCACAAAGCAGGCGGAGCCGGCGGGGCACAGCCACGAAAAATCAGACAGACCCCCACGGACTCACCCACAAAAACACACACACACCCCCACACACGCACTCACATACACACCCACACACACGCACACACACACACGCACTCACAACTGTGCATGCATGTGCACACACACGGCACTAGCCGGGGCAGTTAGGGCTCTGGGAAGGGCAGGGTTTCTGGCCCAGGCGGGCTGGAGTCTGACTATGCCTCTCCCACCCACTGGCTCTGTGGCCCTCATACGTAAAATGGAGATACCATCCCCCCTGCCAAGACTGCTGGGAGGATAAAGAGAGAGAAGGGACACGTGGCCTGGCGCACAGTAGGTGTCCAGCCAGTCCCACTGCCTGCTTTCCTCCCCAGCCAGACACCAGAAGGCAGGCCCCAGGCTGACCACAAGAGGGGATACTGGGCAGCACCAGGGTGCCTCTCCTGGAGACTGAGCCTCAACTTCCCAGGCCCTAAGGACCCCTACAACCTCCACCTACTCACCCTCCCATCTCCCACCCCCAGCCACTCCTGCTTTTTTTTTTACAGGAGTCTTGCTCTGCCACTCAGGCTGGAGTGCAGTGGGGCCATCATAGTTCCCTGCAGCCCAACCTCCGGGGCTCAAGCAATCCTCCCACCTCAGCCTCCCAAGAAACTGTGACTACAGGTGTGTGTACCACCACACCTGGCTAATATTTTAATTTTTTTGAAAACTATGTTGTTCAGGATGGTCTCGAACTCCAGACCTCAAGCAGTCCTCCCACCTTGACCTCCCAAAGTGCTGGGATTATCGGAGGAGCCATCAAGCCCAGCCATCCTGCTTGATTCCTTCATCATATATTCTCCAAGGTTCCTCTAGACCAGACCCTCAGTCCTCTGAGTACGGGTGGGGGTGCTAGGGAGTTCTGGCTCCTTGGCAAGGCTTTGAGGCCTCCATGGTGCAAGATGTAGCCTCAGCTGAAAGTCCAAGGAGGCACGTTAACTCCCAGCTGTCCCTCCTCCTGGCCTGGTGGCCCTGAGCAAAGCCTCCTCCGTACCTCAGTTTCCTCAACCTCTCAGACCAAGTCCCACATCTCTTTCTGAGCTGCTGCAGAGAGGTTTCAATCAGATCTGTGTTTCTCAAGGTAGGAGACACATGCTTCTGGTGGTGCACAAGGGGATTTCGTGGTGTGCAGACAAATGTTTTCATTTTCATAGTTATATGTTTCTTTCTGTATACTGGAAAAAAAAAAAAAAACTCAACAGGCACATCACAGGTGTAATTTCCTGGATGTGTGGCTTAGGGAGCACTGTGGTAATCCACCTTCAAACATAAGTCAACACAAAGACAAGGATTAAGAAAACATGAGTGCAAGGCCAGGCACAGTGGTTCACGCCTGTAATCCCAGCACTGGGAGGCCTAGGCGGGTGGATCACCTGAGGTCAGGAGTTCGAGACCAGCCTGGCCAAAGTGGTGAAGCCCCATCTCTACCAAAAATACAAAAATTAGCCGGGTGTGGTGGCAGGCTCCTATAATCCCAGTTACTCAGGAGGCTGAGGCAGGAGAGTCACTTGAACCTGAGAGGCGGAGGTTGCAGTGAGCCAAGATCGCACCATTGGACTTCAGCCTGGGCAACAAGAGCAAGATTCCACCTCAAAAAAAAAAGAAAAAAAGAAAAGAAAACACGAGTGGAGGTGGTGCCCAGGGGTGGCTTCAACCTTGGTGGTGAAAGGGAAGCTCAGAAAGCTGGCATCTAACCCAACACCTACCTCCCGGCAGCCCTGGAGAAGGCAAGCAGCTTCCGCCTTCCCTGGAGGGCCAGGCCAGCCCCTTCTTTCTGCTGGATTCCCCGTTGGGTGCCACCTGGCACAGGCCTAGATCCCCAGGGGGGCTCACGGGGGCTTCTGGATGGGATGATGGAAGGATGGGTGGATGGGGCTCCACGATGATTGTTATAATGTGGGCAGAAGATGGAAAATGCCTCAGGGACCCTCCCGGGATCAACATTCTATCAAATCTAAGACGCAAATGTTGGAATTTCTAGCTGCATGGTAGGTGAAGATGGAAGAAAATGCTTTGAGGCCAGGGTCTTCCTGTATTATGGGCTGCAGGCTTCTCCAAGGAGGCAGAGAAATGGGTGCTGAGCAGGCTCCAGGGTTGGCTCTGGCTTTCCCATCCCAGCAACAGAGCCACAAAGCAGCCCACACCAGCAAAAAGAGGCCTGCCCAGCCGCACAGTTCACCAGCCCCAAACTATGGCCCTGCTGCCGGCCGGCCCTGAGTGCACCTCCCACTGGTTGCTGATCCTGGGGGACACGACAGAATGTCGTGGTGCCAGCCTGGGACACGGGGTAGCAACGCCCAGGCAGTTCCTTGGGCCTGGGTTCTCCAAGCCAGGTCTAGCCAGACCAGGGTGCTGTCAACGGCCTCCCGAGCCGGATCCTGGTAGACAGGTACCAACCAGGCTGGCCCAGGCCAACCCAGGAAGCCCTGTCCCTGGAAGGCCTCCAGATCACCTGACTGGCAGCCCTGAACCCAGCTCCACCTGAGCTGGCAGGGTAAGCCATCCCCACAGTGCCATTCAGGGCCCCCAGCTGCCATGCTCCAAGACAATCAATGAGCCTCCTGCTCCCTTCCCCCCAAACCTTCCTGAAGCTCCCAATCTCCTTTGTGGCATCACAAGGAGTTGCTATGGAAATGGGACCACAGGCAGAGTATGACAATGATTTGGGGCAGGGGAGGAGACGCAGTGGGAACTGGGCACTCTCCTGGACACGGGATCTGCCGGTGTGCCAGGTCCCCAGAAAGACATGAAACCCCAGCTGCAGGCCTCCTACCTGCCCTCTTGGCTCCTCAACACCTCAGTGGGACCCAGGGAGCTCTTAGCCCGTGCAGCCCGTGTGTTCAGCCGACTGAGCAAATGCCCCGGAGAATGTGAGACCTCCACAGAAACAGCCATTCAAGGACTCTGACAAAGTGGCTTCGGCACTAAGTGGGGCTGGCACCCAGGACACACAGCAAACGCTGATCAGAAAGCAGGGTGCTGGCAGGTGTGCCACGTGTGTGCGTCACGCAGGCCTGTGCCTGCTCCTGACAACAGGACAATCACAGAGCTCGAGAGGCCACGCCCACTGTACAGATGGGGTGACTGAGGCCCAGCAAGGTCAGGGTCACACAGCAAGTCAACCAAGAAGCCAAGCCCAGAGCCCAGGTCTCTCTTCCCCAGGCTGAACCCTCTGATCAGTGCCCCTAGCTACTCCCTAAGATTCATTCTCCTTTTGTTAAGTATCTACCATGTGCTTTGTCACTAGAACAAAGAGAAATAAAGGACACTGCTCCTGCTCAGAGGAGACGGGCCACCATGATCAGAGGGTGGATGCCAGGACAGAAGGCCAGGGACTGCAGGAGCCCAGGGAAGGTTACCTCAGAGTTTCAGGTTATCCCCTTCTAAGCCATGCTTCTAAGAGACCTCTGAGCTTCCCTGACTTTTCTCCCAACTGCTCCCCTGCCCAAGCCCCACCTCCAGTCCACCTGAGGCTCACATCTCCAGGAGGTAATGTTTTTTTTTCTCATTAGCACCCTAGGTCCTTGCCCTTTCTCTCTTTCTTTCCTTGGCACCTCCCATGAGCTAGCGTGACACTAAGCCTGGGGTGAGCAGAGAACCAGTGAGCCCCACTGGCCACCATCCTAACAGATCTCTTTGTCAGCAGCATGCAAACGCTCTCTTGTGATTTTTGGTGTTTCTTTTTTTTGAGAGGTGGGGGCTGTACTGAGAGAGTAACAGGGACCACCTTCCAGAGCTTGGCTTGGAAGACCCACCAGCTCTGTGTGTGCCATGCCTCCCAGGACCTGTTACACTGGTGGAGACCAAGGTCCTGAGAGGTGGCCAGGTGGACTCTGGGGAGCTCAGCACTGAGAAGGCAGGATAGGAAAAGACCAGCAAGGACAGAAGGGAAGGCCGGGCCCAGGGCTGTGGGAAGGGAGCTGTCTTGGAAGGCTTCCTGATGGAGGAGGGACTAGGGTTGGCTCAGAGCCCGCCCTTGGGTTTTGGCAGGAAAAGTCTCTTCGAGAGAGAGAACCAGGCCAGGGTCTCCCCTGCCAGCCCACATGACTTGGGGCTAGCCTGGCAGGTGGAGGGCAAGGGGGGCACATTCCGTGACAGCTGCCATCCTGTCCCCAACCCACTAAGGCCTGCCACCGCTGCCACCTCACGTCCCTAGTTACTGCTGCCTGATGGGAAACCAGCTGGGGACGAGAAAACAGCAGAGACAGAGGAGTGGGGGCAGAGCATAGGAGAGACAGAGGTTCTGAGAGAGAGAGAGTGGCAGCGACCCCTAAGCCAGCTGGACAGAGAGCAGAGAGCTGAAGACGGATGAATGGATGAGCCACCCCTCCCCTCCCTCAGAGCCAGGCCTGCAGCTGCCAAGAGGAACAGACACACAGCTGGGAAGGAGTCTACAAACCAGGGCTTTGCAAAGATTTTTCAGCAATAAAATTCTTATTTGAAATGAAATCTAATGCAGTGGGGGAAGCGTTTCTATGCCAGACATTAAATCCAGAAGCCATAAAGTGAAAATTCAGCAAATCCAACTACTGTACATAAACTTGTAAAACACCTGTACAGCAAAAGACACATAAACTAAGTTAAAAGGCAAGTGAGACACTGGAAGGAAATACCACTAATATGCAAAGAGCCTCTACAAATCAATAAGAAAAAAGACAAAAGAAGAGTAAAATTGGCAGTGAATTAGAAATCCGTAGAGGAGGAACTAAATTGGCCAATAAATGCAGGAAAAGATGTTGATCTCACTAGCAATCGGGGAAATGCAAATGAAAACAACAGCCTACCATTTTTGGCCTATCAGATTGTGAAAAATTTAAATGACTGATAACAAGCAGTGCTGGCAAGGATGTGGGAAAATGAGCACTCACAGACCACTGGAGGGAGGGGGAACTGGCTCAACCTTTGGAAGGGTAATTTGGCAATACTGATTAACATTTTAACCCACACACTCTACGGCCTCGTAATTCCACTTCTAGGAGCCTCTCCCATGAAATAGAAGCACAAGCATTCATACTCAAGGGTGCTCATGGAAACATTGCTGGTAAGAGTGAAAAAAATTAGAAATGGCCTAAATGTTTATCAATAAGGGAATGCTCAAATAAAACATAGCATGTCCACGCTATGGAACACTGTGGCCATCTGACAGAATGAGGCATGTTTATGTACAACAACAGAGAAAAAAAATCAAGCTGTAAAATGCTATTTCAGAATGAGCCCAATTCTGTAATTAACGATTTGTTGGTATATGCCCCAAAAGGCTGGAGGACAGTGTGCCAGGCTTCAAAGCAATCACCTCTAAGCAGTGGGACAAGCGGGCTTTCATGGCTTCTCTTTTCCACAAATGTATTGCTGGGTCTTCTGTTGTAATCAGAAAAACAAAATCAATAAAGAGTTCATGGGTTTTCTTAATCCTTCTCAGACCCTAATAGGAAATGCAGATGTAAGCAGAGCTGCTCTGGTCGAAGGGGGAGGTTACCAACACCTATCCACCCAGCCCCACCCAGCCCCACCCTCCTATCCCTGAGGCTCCTTCTGGAAACGCTAGGGCTCTAGGACCAGTTTGAGAACCTCAGCTGGAGATTGTGGAACCCATGCCTGAGCTCCCCCAGGCCAAGGTGGATGGGGCAGAAGGCTGCTGAAGGTACACTGGCAGCCAGGGCCTGTGGCTCCTCAGCACGGCTCCAGCCTTCCCTAGGTGAGGGTCAGGGGTTTCTCTGGGTGTCCAGAAAACCCTGAGCTGCTCACAGTCCTGGGAAACCCAGAACTGAGGCTCAGGAGAGCCCTTGGGGTAAAGCGAACAAAGGAAGGGCCTTTGCAGAAAACTCCAGGGAAGGGGGGTTTCAAGGCTCCCATGCTGCAGGGAGGGAGGGAGAGAGGGAGGGAAAGAGGGAGAAGCTGGGGCGTGTTTCTCCCTATATGTACAGAAATGGGGGGATGAGCCCATGGGGGCGCATGGAGGTGACTGGCGCGTACAGGTATGTGGCACTCACAGAGGTCACATGTGGGTCTGCGGAGGTGAACTCCGGAGGGTGTGTGGGCTCCAAGTGGTGCAGAGGCATATCTGTAATCTACAATCAGTAGGGGTGTGTGTGTGTGTTGTCACTCTCAGGGATGACAGCAAAGAGAGAGCATGTGTGTCTCTGGAGGAGAGAAACACAGCAGGCCCACGTATATGTGTGTATGTGCATAGTGTGTGTGTGGTGTGTCATGTGCCCATGGGTTTCCCAGGGTGAGCGGTGTGTGTGTGTGTGTGTGTGTGTGTGTGTGTGTGTTAGGAGGTGTAGGCAGCCAGCAGGCCTGCAGAGGGGCCAAGAGCAGGTGGCAAACTGCAGAGATCAGGCCATTCTGGAAATGCCCCTCCCACTTGTGAGTCAATCAACAAATTCAGAGAAAACCGCCCAGAAGGAGCGCAAGGCCCCTCCAGAAGGCACCCTTTCCTTAACATTTGTTTGCACAGCTCATGTTCCACCTGCCTCCAGGAGGCAGGGACTGGAGGGACCAGCAAACTCCACCTGATGGGTGGTGAACTATACTCTCTATCTGGGTCCAAGCCCCAACTAACACAGCTTCCTGGAGGTCTCTTGTCCACACTTCACACCCACCCATGTTCCATCTTCAGCTGCCAGGGGAGCACTCCAAAATGCAGATCCAACCACATGGCTGCCTGCTCCACCCTTCTATGAATCTCTACTGCTCCCTGCCCAAACTCCTTACTGGGCCCACCAGGCCCCCTGGGACCCATCCCCAAGTGGCCTTCAGCTTCCTGCCTGACCCCGGTGCCTCCCAATACTACTCTTCAATCAGACTGGGCCCCCTGTCTTCCTCAACAGAACCGAGCCTCCAAGCCTTTGCACCTGCTGTTCCCCCTGGGAGATGCCTGCCCTCCCTAACCAGTCCCCACTGTCCTCTAAGAAGCTTCTCCCTACAGGGCTGGGTGAGGCCCCTCTGGTACCCCCACCCTGAGCTCACCTCTGTCCCACCCTCATCCCCTAAGCTGTGACTGCTGACAGGTCTGGCTTCCCCAGGGGTAGGACCTGGGTATTGTTCTGTGCACCCCAGAGCCCAGCCTAGGCCTAGCACAGAAGAGGCATCAGGCACAAATTTTGTAGACTGAGCCAGGAAGGGTGGCACCACCTCTAGTCCCAGCTACTCAGGAGGCTGAGGTGGCAGGATCGCCTGAGCCCAGGAGTTGGAAGCTGCAGTGAGCTAAGAGCACAACACGGCACTCCAACCTGGGTGACAGAGCAAGACCCCATCTCCAAACAGAACAAACAAGCAAACAAAAATCCGAAAAAAAAACATGTTTAGAGAACAAATGAATGGGTTCTCACAGTGATATAGTCTGGACGTCCCCTGCAAATCTCACGGTGAAACGTGATCCCCAGTGTGGAGGTGGGCCTAGCGGCTGGGTCCTGGGGGAGGATCCCTCACGACCTGGTGCTGTCCACCTGAGATCTGGCCATTTGAGTGTGTGGCACTCCCCCGTCCCTCCCACTCCTGCTTTCACCCTGTGAAGTGCCTGTTCCCGCTTCGCCTTCTGCCATGAGCAAGCTCCTGAGGCCTCCCCAGAAGCTGAGCAGATGTTGGCACCATGCTCCCGGTATGGCCTGTAGATCCATAAGCCAAATAAGCCTCTTTTCTTTATAAATTACCAGTCTCAGGTATTTCTTTATGGCCACACAAGAACAGCTCTCAGCCCCTAAGCCACACACACAGTGGGCCCTTCTCAAGGCAGCAGGGTAGAGCAGGCTGTGGCCTGGGGGCTGGGACACCTTGCATCTCATCCTACCTGGTACAACTGGTGACAATTAATCATGTCACCTGAGGAATGAGTGAAGCCGGAGTTTCCAACCAGGGTTCCCAGGGAGGGAGGACTACAGAGGCCTATGAGCCCTAAGACCGCACAAAACTGGCTATGATGATACACATCAGGAGGGACTGGCCCCGTCTCTAACACAGGGCCCGTGGCTTTCATCAGCTTCCTCAAGGGGCCCCCAGCCCAAAGATCCAGAAGCACCAGGCAGGAACAGGGCAAGGCTCGTCCCCACTGGAGAGCAGACTCGGGCACAAAAGGCACCACATACCAGGAAGGGGTGCTGGGGTAGGGACCAGGACAGGTCCTGCGGCCCCGGGCCCCAAGCCAGAATCCCTGTGTGAGTCACTAGGAGGAGATGCCCAGAGAGGAAAGGGAGTAAAGGTGGACAAGCTGTCTGGGTAAGGGGTGAGCTCCCCATCAGGGAGAGTGAGAGCACAGGCTGGAGGGGCAGAGGTCAGAGTGAGTGAGCCACAACCCCGAGTCTTATTCTCAGACTTTCGGGCCACAGTTTCTCCATCTTACACGCAGAGCTAGACAAGGTGATTCATGTGAGTCCATGTGAGAGTGTACAAGGATGTTCAGGGGTGTGCTGGCCTGGCCCCAGCTCCAGGCTATTGGGCTGAGTGTGCAGTCGTGCATCTGTGCAGTGTGCCCAGCTGGCAGCGGCCTGGGGCTCCCTTCTCTCATTCTCTTGCTTCCCAGCTGCAGCAGGGTACTGGCTGCCCAGGCTGTCGGCACTGCTAAGGGGGCTTGCAGAGCCCCGGGCCCCTCCTGGGTACTGCGGTTACCACTCCCCACGTTACAGCAACCATAGAGATGCCAGGAGTGAGAGGGTCCATGATGAGAGTGCAGGGGCTGGATGGGAGCGCTGGGCAGGGCTGGCAGCCAAGCCCAGGCCACATGGCCTCAGTGGGCCCCCCAACTGCCCCAACCCCTCCAGGGGCTTCCCTCAGCCTGGCCTGGTCACACAGGAAGTTGGTGGTAGATCCGAGCCAGGATCCCAGGCCTCCCACCCTTGGCTGGGCTTACTCTGGGCACAAATGCCTTGTCCTCCTTGGGCGACTCTGCATGCCTCAGCACCCCCTAATCCTGCCAGAAAGACATGGCCGGCACTGGGGCTCCAACAGACTGATTCAAACGCAGGCCTGGAGCCAGCCACCTGAGCCTCAGGTTCCCGCTCTCTAAAACAGAGCTACAAAAACTGCCCTCCTACTCCTGTTGGGAAGATTAACAAGGGCAGGGCTACACCATCTGAAAAGAGCAGAACAGAGGCCTTCCACCCACCCTCCATCTAGAAGAACAGAGGCCTTCCACCCACCCTCCATCTAGAAGAACAGAGGCCTTCCACCCACCCTCCATTTCTGTGCCTCAGTTTCCCCATCTCTAAGCAAGAGGGTGACTCTGATTCCCCAGGTCCCCAGAGTCTCTGATGCTTTGTGAGAAGCCTGCCCAGGTGCCCAGCCCATGCCTAGCTGGGCCTGCCATGGAAGGACAAGCTGCAGTGGCAGAGACCGGGGCCTGCCCTCAGGGGCCTCCCTCCTACCTGGCAGATGAGAGCTGTGTCTGTGGGGCAAGGGCACTGTCTGCTTAGCAGAACCGTGTGTGGACGTGCCCATGGCAGGGCTTCCAAACTGGGGATCCCGGTGCCTCTGTGTTGCCACAGTCTACCACCCCTACTGCGTCATACCCAGCCAGCTCTGTGCATTTCCTGCCAGCTCCTGCAGGCCCCAAGGGCCACAAGAAGCTTACAAGTGGAAAAAAGTGTGAGCTGGGCAGTGATCAAGGAAGGTTTCTTGGAGGAGACAGGACAAGAAGGTCAAGGACACACAGGAGACCATAATACCCAGATGAGGGTCACCACAGACAACCAGAGCCACTGAGGGTCCTCCACGTGCCCCCTCTCCTCAGGCAGGGATGCCTGACCCCACCCGGGGCTAACCTCAGAGCTGTCACCCCAGCAGAGGGCTCTGGCAGGAGCAGGGACCTAAGCTCGAGGCTCCCTCCACCTCTCCTCGGCAGCCATGGACTGCGAGTCCATCCCCAAGAAATCAGTTGGGGTTGGCGCTGCCTCTGGTGAGCGTCGTCTAATCAGGGAGGGCTTCCCGGCAGATTAGGAGCAATGCTGGCCCCAGACTCATTCACATTCTGGTCTGGCTGCTGGCGGCAATAGGGCTGAGAGACACGAGGGCAGAGGTGGCCCCCCGAGAATGCCCAGAGATGATTTCTCTCTGACTCCAATTTATTTTCTATCATTAATGCTTTTGAAAAGCCCCACATGCTCTGCAAACAGGGAAGCAGCAGAGGGCTCAGGAGGAGAGGCAAAGAGAGGGTCAGGGGTGGAGGGGTACTCGGCAGAAGTGGAGCAGGCGGCAGCCTGGGTTCAAATCCCCACCCCAGCTCCACCTACCTGCATGGCCCTGGGGCATCCTGCTCTGCCTGCTCTGCCCACCCCAGGGGACTGTTTTCAGGTCTATCTAGGGGTCAGAGGTGAGTGGGCTTTATAAATTGTAAAAGGCTGTACACTTGAGGAACAGAGAATGAAGCAAACCCAACACAGGCAGAGGCCTATGAACTGGACACCTGCCTCCCCAGCTACCCTAGGGGACCCCGATCCCCTGATTCAGGGAAGACCTGGCATGCCTCTCCCCACAGCACAGGCAGAGAAGGTGAGCACCAGGATCTGGGTCCCGAGGCTTGTCACTCACACCTCCATCCTCCCATCCACCGCAGGCTCATGTTGACGAGCCTCCCAGCCAGCCCCTCTCCTCCCCCGTCATCCACACAGTGGAGCCAGAGGGACCTTCCCCGCATGAGGCTCCTGCTCAGAACCCTTCCAGGGCTCCCCGTTACCTTGGGATCAAGTCCAAACTCCCCACGCACCATGCAAAACTCTCCCTAGCATCTCAGGCCCATCTGGGCAGCCTCGGCTCCACCCACACCCAGCTTCTCAGAGGTCACCCTTCCCTGCCTTTGCGTGCTGTTTCCTGTCTGGAATTCTCTCCTCCTTGGCCCAGTTCATCCCATCTCCTACCTCTTCAAGGTGCAATCCAAATGCTTCTCCTTGGAGCAGCTTTCCCCGAGTCCCCCGGCACGCCCTGCTCCGTGCTCCCTGTACCCAGGACCCACTTGTAGTGCAACTCAGTCATGGAGTGGTGATGTCTGGGTGCTGGTGCCCCTCTAATCTGTGAGCTGTCCTGAGCAGGGCTGCTTCGGATTCATCCTGTGCATTCCCAGCGCTTGGCAAAGTGGCTGCCAGCGGAGCTGTTCATCCAGCTGGCCAACCTTAATGGAGCACCCACAATGTGTCAGGCTCTGTCCTGGGCGCAGCAGCCAATCCTGGCCACCAAGCTGCTTCAAATGGTTGTGCTCAGGGAACCTCTAGTGCATGAATGAATGAATGAATGAATGGACATACAATCACTTTGTAAATGGGGAAACTGAGGCCCAAAGAGGCAAAACGCCCTGTCCCTCGGTGTTCCTGCCTCCCTGCTCACGTCTCTTCTACTCCATTCCTCTCCCAGGACCACAGCCAGCAGCGCAGAGAACTCAAAACAAAAGCTAAGAGTCAAAACGGGGGAGAAAAGGGAAGCAGACAATCTGGTAGATTTTTCCCCTTTCCTCCATAATGTAAAGAAATTTGCTTTTGCCAACTATCGCAGCTTAAAAGCAATTAGAGTTTTTGAAGGGGACTCTTGGCACAAGCAAAAGCAACAGAGTGGGCGCCCAGCATGGAATTTTTCCAGCGTTCGCTTGTATCAAGCAAAAGAAAAAAGGTGTTAAAAGCAGCAATTTCCAGCCACAGAGATGGTGGAGACAAAATATTTACAGTCTCTGAAGAAGCCTGGAAGGGGCCAGGGACCTCTCCTGCTCTGTACCCAGCTCCGCATTCTAGGAGACAGGGAACAGAGGGGAAAAGAATCGAAGATAAGGAGATGGCCTTACCCAGGCAGTCTGGGGGTGAGGGGGGAAAAAGCCCCAGCTGCTCCCTGCTTGCTCACCCTTCCCCACCACCCATAGCCCTGGTCACCAGAGATCCATCCCTGCAAACCTCAGACCTGGACACAACTCTCCCCTGCCCAAAATCCAGAGAACGTCTACCACTGCAGGCTGGCACTGGAGGCTTGCCCAGCCCGGGCCCTCTCCAGCCTCATTTGCCCCACGTGGCACACTGCCCCAACTGCCTTCTGAGCAGCCACACTCAGTCTCACATAAGGAGGCACTCCTGTATCGGAGCAGACGCCTTGAGAGGGAGATGGGGCAGGTTTGAGGATATGGACCCACAGCAGGGAAGCTGAGCCAAGATCACACAGCCCTAGACCCGAATGCTGGCCTGCCAGTCAGGTTCTGCCACTGAACCCCTCTTCCACCTGGACTTTTGCTGGACCCTCGATCTCCTCCTTCCACATACAGGGCAGACACCTGTTCCTGAAACCACAGCACCTTCATCCCATCTGCAGCACAGACTCGACTCTGTCTGTCACACAGACACAGCCTCCTGCAGAAGCAGTGCTCTTAGGTTTAAATGCCAGCTTCTCCATTCATTAGCTGTGTGATCTCCACCAAGTCCCTCAATCTCTCTGAGCCCCAGTTTCCTCATCTGTTAAATGGGAATAGTAATCATGCACATCTCATGGGTTGTTGTTAGGACTGAATGAGGTAATACAGGTAAAGCATCTGGCACTGTGCCCAACATGTCATAAGGTTCAGTGAACTCACCTCTGCCTGATCTCACACTCAACCCTCAGGTGTGACTCCTCAGACCTCGGGATGGCCCATATGTGTGCACTCAGGCTCCCCCTCCACATGCAGTCACCCAACAAATGCTCACTTGGAAGGCACACATCAGCTGGGATCTAAGGGCACTGGAGGCTCTAACAAGCTTTGCACACTCATGGAGGCCCAATCCCTGAGCACAGGGCCAGGATCCTCTCATTTTGCTTGGCTTAGGAAGGATTCCTCCAAGAACTCTTGTAATCCTCAGCCAGAGCCCTTAGAATCTGCCAGGCCAGGTGGATGGAGGTTCAGCCTCCCAGAGGGATGAAGAGCATGCCTCCCTCCAGCCTGAGACCTGCAGTTGAGCCCTCTGCCACCCTCCCAGCCCCAGTGGACAAAGGCAGACACCGAAACCCCAAGAGCAGCAGGCAGTGATGAGGCTGAGAGCAGAAACCAGGCCTCAAAGGCACTAGGATCCACAGAAGCCAAGCAGTCCCAAGCACAAATCTCAGCCCTACCCCTAAGCAGGCGGGTGACCACCCTGAGCCTCAGTTTCCTCATTTGTAAAATGGAGTCACTAATGTCCACCTTACAGAACAGCTGTGCACACAAATGAGGGTAACCTTCTTCCAAGCTCCTCTGGGATCTAGCATATAGTCACTGTGGGAACACGTAGAGGCTATGTCCCTGCCCCAACCCCTGATTCCCAGACTGTAAGCATGGTGCCCACCCACCACCCACAGCACTGGGAGAGCAGAGGGAAGGCCTGGTGGGCTGAGGGGACAGCAAGGACCTGTGCTGTCTCCTGCGACCCTTCCAGTCTACTTCCTGCCCAGCAGGGAAGTGAAGGACCAACCTACGGACAGCCACAACCCACCCTCCCCACCTTCCTCTAGGAGCAGAAGAGGCCCAGCCCCTGCCTCGTTTTGCAGGGAAGAAACAGATGCCCAGGAGAGGTGGCATCGTGCCCCTGTCTCACAGCTCCCGTTGAGCCACTGGTCCGAGGTGAGGTGGTTTCGTCTCCTTCCCCAGCTGCAGAGAACACACAGGCTTGCTGTGGGTCTGGTGGCGCTGCAGGGTTGGAGAGCAGGGATGTGGAGGTGTTCTGATGTCTCTGCCTTTCAGGCCCCTTCTGGCTGCCTTTCTCCCAGGGGCCTCTCCCACCCTCCTTCCCCACTGGCCTCAAGAATGAGCCCAACAGTAAGCCTGGAACTAATCAGGGCTCTCCTCCTTATTGTGGGGGCAAGGAAGAGGACAGGAGACCAGCCTCAGCCCCAGATGGCTGAGCCTAAGGACACTCCACTGAGGCCTCCTCCCAAACCTGCACAGCTCTTCTCCTCCTGGGTAAGTAACTAGGCTCTCTCTCTCTCTCTCACACACACACACACACACACACACACACTTCACACACACCCCACCACATACACACTTCACACACACTCCACCACACGCACACATACACATGCACACACTTCACACACACACCCCCACACACTTCACACACGCCCCACCACACGCACACACATACACATGCACACACTTCACACACCCCCACCACACACTTCACACACCCCACCAGACACACACACATGCACACACACACGCACACTTCACACACCCCACCACACACACATGCACACACATGCACACACTTCACACACCCCACCACCACACACACACATGCACACACTTCACACCCCCACCCCACCACACATGCACACACACGTGTGCATGCACACACACACTTCACACACACCCCACCACACATACACACACAGGAATCCAGGGATGAGAGGGAGAGAGAGGACGGCAGACCCTAATGGGGGGATCCTAGGCCCACCCCCTGGGGTGACTGGCAGCCCTTCCACAGCTAATCCAGCCTCCTGGCTCTGCCCCCAGTGGAGCACTAGTGGGTCCTGAATGACAAGCCCATGTGGCCTGGAAGCAGAGGATCCTGGGCCTGGGAAGCCAGATGCCTGACTTATTGCCAAGGCTCTGCAGCGCTTCACTGTGAGGCCTGAGACAACTGGCCACTCCCTGTGCCTCAGTTTCCTATATGGAACCTAGAGGAGGAATGAGGTCGTCTCTAAGTAACCCTTCTAGTTCCAGCATTCTGTGACTCCATACCTGTGACCTCTGGGACCCCTCAGAGAGTCCCAAGCATCAGAGAGTGCTGGGGGAGGGATCACCCTGACTCCAAGGAGTCAGGGAAGCCCAGGGAGACCTGTAGCCACCTTGGGCTGGCGGGGGGCACTCATCCTGCCACAGCCTCCCAGAAGGAGTCCAGGCTTGGGCAGGAGGCCGGAGGACAGAGGAGAGCTCCTCGGTACGGCCTCGGGCAGCCCGAGGCCCTCCCTGATGTCCACACATACCCCAGAAGCTCACCCCCTCAAGTTTCACTTCCCATCTCTGTTCTGAGGTTACACAGTCTTTGGTCCAGCCCAGATCTCCAGCTCAACCCCAACCCCCCATCACCCGCCCCCTCAATTCCCACAGCTGTCCAGACCCGATCCCAATCCCTCCTGCCAGGCCAGCCTTCCCACCACCTTCCCCGTTACTCCTCCAGGGTGGTTTGTGGGGGCAGCACAGCTGCTTGTGCCAACAGAGGCTCCCCCCGCCCTGCATGGCCAGAGCCCGATAACGTTCTCCTGAATTTAACAATAAACAAGAAGCTGTTTTACATTTTCCTGACACTGCAGTTCCTGATTAATCCTCACAGCAAACAAAAGAAAGAGAGATAATTAACCTAAAAGAGGGTCACATCCTGCTTCCAGGTGGAACCTCCAGCCTGAGCCAGAGGAACTGCTCAGAGGGGTCTGGCTCCATATCACCTCTCCCCTCCCCCGCCCCTACTGTGTCTGCCCAAACCTGGGCTACACCCCCCGCCCGCCTCCAAGATCCCATCTAAGCAAGTGAGGAGTGGGCACTCTAGCCTGCGGTTTTCCTGGCTGTGCCTGTGGCTTGCTGGGCAGGGGTAGGTGGCGTGGCCGGGGCCTCAGGGGCTCTGCAGAGGACCCTCCCCTCCTCTACTACGTGACCTTGGACAGGTCAAGTCACTTTAGAGGCCTCAGTCGGCTTCATCTCCCAAGGATAAAATGAAAAAAAAAATTGAGACCACTTAAGGTTAGGCGGAAATATTTTCTTATTTTTAGAGATGGATGCTGAAATACTTAGGGGTGAAATGGCTTGATGTCTATAATTTAAAATACTCTGGGAAAAAGATAAAGCAAAATGTGGCAAAATGTCAACAATTGTTAAATCTAGATGTGGGGTATAGGGGAGTTCCCTGGAATATTCTCTCTACTTTTCCATATGTCTGAAAATGTTCCCAACAAAATTAAAAAAAAAAATAGCAGGGTCACATGAGCCAGGCAGGAGCCCTGCACACAGTGCCCGGTGCTCCTGGCATGCCTGAAAGGCAACTGGGTCTCTTAAGTAGGTTAAGCACACCTCCCCCGCCCCCGCCATCTCCTTTATGTTGTTTCCCTAGAAATCACTTTTTCCCAAACTCCATCGAGCCCTAGCTGCACATTTAAAAGCCATAACACATTCAGAAGCCAGACGCTGCCCTTTATTAAGGTGACTGGTGTTGTGTGCCCACACCTCCCCCACCCACTAGGCTCTCCATGCCCTCTGCAGAGCAGCCCGGGGCTGAGGCTCCTGATTCTGATTCCATCCTCATGCAGCCACCAGCCTCTCGGAGCCTCAGAATGCCCCCACCTGTGGAGCAGAAATGACAAGACGGTAACTGCCTGGGCATCTCATTCAAAGGCAGTGTCACCAGACAAAGAAACTGAAATCCCCACTTCACAGATGGAAAGGCTGAGGCCCAGGGCCAGAAGACGCTGGAAGCAAAATATGGGAGGTGGAGAACAGAGGGTGGAGGAGGTGGGCAAAAGCTCCCCTGCTGTTCCAACTCTCCCTCCTCCCCAGCCCTCTATCTCCCCACTAACAGTGTGGGTCGGAGAGAGTGGGGCTTGCGTCTCTTTCTCTGGCTCCTGTTTATTGAGCTTCCTGCTCAGAAAAAAATGGCCATGATTGCAATCTCCCAGCCAGGCCCAGCTGACCCTCGCCAACACTGGCCAGGCTCGCCTCCATGGATCAATGATGGAGAGTTATCAGTACCCCAAATGATCAATTGCTAATTGCTGAGTGCCGTGCAATTCATCGGGGAGAGTTATGTGTGGCCAGTGACATGGTGCCCCCACCCCAGCCCGGCACAGCCTTCAGAGACAGGGAGGGCCATATCTATGGTAAGCATCTCAGCAGGAAAGCAATCTGTAACTTGGGAGCTTCTCAAACAGACGTCTCGGGCCCAGCCCACATCCCCAGGCCCAAGGGACCACCCAGGAAGGAAGTGTCAGAGGCCACAGAGGCCCTGAAGGAGGCACTGTCTGCCCCTGATCAACCTACTTGGCCCCCAGGCAAGCCAGGAACCCAAGATGGATAGGCCCAGTCCCTGCCGCCAAGGTGCTCTCAAGTCAAAAGAAAGGCAAACCGCCACCCACGCATTGCACATGGTGGGTACACAGTAAATCATAAATGTTCCCTAAACGTAAAGGTGATACACTGTTCCCAGAGTTCTAAGGGAGGGTGGGCTATTTTCAGAAGGGATAACCAGGAGGTTTTTTTGTTTGTTTGAGACAGTCTTGCTTTGTCACCCAGGCTGGAGTGCAGTAGCGTGACCTCGGCTCACTGCAACCTCTGCCTCCCGGGTTCAAGCGATTCTCCTGTCTCAGCCTCCTGAGTAGCTGGGATTACAGGCGTGTACCATCACACCCAGATAATTTTTGTATTTTTAGTAGAGACAGGGTTTCATCATGTTGGTCAGGCTGGTCTGGAACTCCTGACCTCATGATCCACCCATCTCAGCCTCCCAAATTACTAGGATTATAGGTGTGAGCCACTGCGCCTGGTCTTGGTTTTTTTGCTTGTTTTTTATGCAACATTTGGGCTGAGTCTTAAAAAGTGGGTGGAATCTACATGGACAGAGATTGGGGGACAACTCTCAGGTGGAAGGACCATGGTGGAGGAAAGCGACAGCATGTGGGACTGACCGGAGCCTGGGGAACACAGAGAGGTACTTGGGAGAGAGGGCTGGGGTGGAACATGAGGGGTCGGGACGCCAGCCTCATGGGGTGCTGGAAGGGTGAGAGCGTGACAGCCACCCTGGCTTGGGAAGGCCTGTCCATGGTTTCTGCCAGGCTGCACGCCCCAAGAGGGCAGAGGCTGGTCTTACTTGTCTCTGTCCCCATAGCACCCAGCACAGCCAGGCCCAGAGGAGGCACCCAAAAAGTGACTCACTGAATGATCATAGATCATCAAACTGTAGGACAGGGGACTCCTGGAATTATAGCTGTGAAATAGCATGTTTTTATAATGGCCTGCCATGTACAAAAATGCATATTAGAGCCTAAAAAATAGCCTTGCAAGACAGGCAGGGAGATCATTCTGTGCGGTGTCCAAAGGGGAAAGCTGAGGCTCAAAGAGGGACAGTGATCTATCCAAGGTTACACACCAGGAAGGGCAGGGCCCAGTGCCCTCCCCACCCCACCCCAGAAGGCTCAGGCCTGCTCGCCTTGGCATGGCCAGGGCTGCCTGGGAGGTGAAGGTCCACCCCTCACTCCTCCCTCCCTCATCTCCTGTCCCCCCCCAGGAAGTCACCCAATCTCAGCCCCTCCCCGTGCTGGGCAGACGGAGAAATACAGCAGATGCTGTCTCATTGAGCATCCCTCATTCCAGCCCCAGCTGAGACTGGCTACCAGTCACCATGACAGCCTGTCCCTGCACCTATAATGGAAACGGGGCCGAGAAAGGAGTCTCTAGAACCCACAAGCTGGTCCAGACAGAAGACAAAGCCAAGAACACTGGTGCAAGAACACTGGACCAGGAGTCCAGAGACAGGATCAAGCCTAACTCACTGTGTGGCTTCTGGATAATCACTTCCAGCCTGTGGCCTCAGTTTTCTCATCTGTGAAATGGAACAATGCTGTCTGCCTACTTTAATAGAACTACCGTGAGGACTAAACCAAAGAAGGAACATAAAAACACAAAATTATAGAGCAAATTTTGCCTTGGAAAATAAGAACAATAAGGCTGCTCTTTACTTCTATCTGCACATTGAAACTCCAACCTGACCCACCTCTCTTTCCTGCAGAGGGCAAAACATGAGCCATGAGGTTTACTGAGACCCTCCAATGCCTTGGGCTAGTGTCTGCTTTACATGCATTCTTTCCAAGTGGGCTAAAGTAGATATCATCCCCCCATGACACCCATGAGGAAAGTGAGGCTCAGTAAAGTAAACTGACTTGTCCAAGCTCACCCAGCTTGAAGCAGCTAAGCCAGAGTCCAAACCCACTTCCATCTGGCACCCAAGCCCAGGCACCTTGGATCCGCCAGGCTGGTGTCCAAAGTCTCAGAGCCTCAGAATCAGCATTCAGGGTGTGGGGACATGTCACATACACACACACTCCACAAAGGCCAGTGACCCTGATGTCAGAGGCACTGTGCCACCCCTTGGCAGAGCCATCAGAGCTGGGTGGGGCATGTGAGGAGGACGACTGGCACAGCTGGCCTTGAGCTAATTGGATCAGTCCTGGGCATGGAGCTGCCTATCCAGCTGCCCTGGCAGATGGGTGCTGGAACTGGGCCACCTGCCAAGGCCCAGCCTCCGTGTCCAAACCAACCTGGACACCAAACTTCCATTCTGGCCTCCTCCCACCCTGACCCTGGTGGCTGGCAGTGCCCACACAGATCCAGAAGGCCATTGTGGCAGCTGCTATCCCTCCTCCAGCGGCTGGCACCTCCCCTGATGTGGCCATATGGCCCCATAGGCTCTCAGACAGCTGGAGTGCTGAAGCAACTGCCTGAGGACGTCCTCTGTGAGGCCCCAGGCCCCGGCTGCACCATCCACCGCTGCCCAGCAAGCCACAGGCACAGCCAGAAAAACAGAGGCTGCAGTGCACGCTCCCAACTTGCTTAGTGACTTTGTGCTAGTCACCGCCCCGCTGTAGGCCTCAAGCTCTTCCTCTATCAAATAGCACACTGAACAGCCCTGTACCTTTTGTAGCAGTCTTCCCAGGTTACAAACTCCTGCTCAAACTCACTCCAGTTATCCATGGAGACACATAAACGTGTCCATTTTACAGACTCTGAGGCAGACGCAAGGCCTCAAGGGCTTACTGAAGTGCACACAGTGGGAGGGCCAGTACTAGAGGCTGTATCTGTGACCTCTGGACGCTTGCCACCTCTGTACACCCAGGGGGTGGGACTGATGTATCCTGAGCCCTCACCCAACTCTGACGACACAGATCACCCCCGCAGGTCTTCCCAGCCCCCAGACAACCCCTCCCACAACCACCAGAGGAGCGCTGTATGTCACAAATCTGTGTTCCTCTAGAACGTCAACCCTGCAAGCCCTGAATTTGCAATCAGCCTGCACTCCTCAGATGGGCACTGAGGATCTTCTTCTGTCTGGTGCCAACCTTCTCCATGCCCCCAAGTGAACTACTCTGGTGCAAACATGATCTACCCTGACCCAGTTCTTCCCACCTCCATGCCTTTGCCAGCGCCATGCCATCTTCCTGGAAAGCCCCCACTCACGTTCACATTCTCTATTTGCTCATTTAGTCAACAAATATTTGCTGAGCCTCGACCAAGTGCTGGAAAATCTCTGCAGGTCAAAACACCACCCTCCTCCTGAAACACCCCCTTGCCACTCCCCCACTGAGCCTCTCAGTCACCCAGCCCGCTCCGCTCACACCCAGAGGCATGGGTCCAAATCTGTTTCCTCTTTCAGAGCCCATCTGGGGAGGGGCCCGGATTCATCACTGGTATCCCCAGCACTCAGTTCAGGTATCAAGCTAGGAGATACCTCCAAATATGAAGGGAGGCCAAGTGGAGGATTCCAGGCCACGTGGAGAATAAGAGCCAAGGTGTGGTTCTTGGGAACAAGGGTCTGGGCCCCAGAAGCCCATGGAAGGATCTCTGACACTGGTCAGGGTGGCCCTCAGCCCCCCACAAATACAAACCTGAGTGGTCAGGGGCAGGTTTTCCCCCTCGAGTCACCCCAAGGCCCAGCCCACTCAGTGACTTCTTATCACTGGATTGGTCAGAATATTTTTACAATTTAAAACACAAATACAGCAGAGTCAGGTCTTGGCTGGGGAGGGAAATTAAGGGGGTCACACTGGGCACTGCCCCCTCCCAGTCAGGAGATTGGGGGTGGAGGGAAGTGGCTGTTTTCCTAAAGGGGGCAGTCAGTAGGGGCTGGTAGCCCCTGGATGGAATTTTCACCCCTGACAGAACAGACTAGGGGTCAAAGAAGTGCCCCAATCTCCCCCTCACCATGGCTTAAGACCCCAAATGAAGGGTTCATCTTGCTGGAGTTGGTTGGCGTGGGGGTGGAGGGACCAGAAGAGCTGGAGGCACGGATGAGAGGGGTGGGGCCGGGCCAGGCATCTTGCCCTGCTCCAGCCACCTGGATGTCAACCAGAGCTTTGGTTAACATCCACGAGGCAAAAAAAAGTCTGGAGCTTAGGGGGCCACAGGGGAAGAGGAAGAGGAGCTGAGAGAGAGAGAAGAAAAAAACAATGGTTTAAGAAAGCCATATCAGCCAGTGCCAGCAAGGGAGGAGTGCGGAGAGGCACAGGGAGGCTGCCCAGGAGGGGACAGCCACCCGAGGCCGAGGAGGCCACCGCCAGGACCCAGCAGGCCTCACCTCGAGTTCACGCCCCCCACGGATGCGCACCCAGCACCCCACCCCCGCCGGTGCCCCCAAGGCTCCCGCCCAATCAGAGGCCGCGCACGCAGGGCACGGTGCCCCACCCCCAGTGGCGACTCCTGGGCAACAGCTCTTACCTCAAAGGACCTGGGGATGAGTCCAGGCTGCCAGCAGGACTAAGGCGAGTCAGAAAAGCCTGCCTGGGGCTGAGTGGGCCAACAGCCACCAGGGTCCCCTCCAGTCCCCGCCAGTGCACGTTTACATCTCCATAGGGAACGCTTTGGCCCACGAAGGGGCTCTAGGATGGAGAAAGTAAGAAGGCTTCTGGGGCCCAAACAGGACAATGCCAGGACCCAACGTAGAGTGCCAGGCTGGGCGGGGCTGATTCGGATCCCCAGGATGGTAGTGAACTCTGAGCGGCACAGAGGATGACAGGAGCCAGACTTCCAAACCATCAAGCAAAGCACAGACGGCCTCTGGCCCCAAATCCAGAAAGCACATATTTAACAG
Organism: Cebus imitator; assembly: GCF_001604975.1. Taxonomy (NCBI): domain Eukaryota; kingdom Metazoa; phylum Chordata; class Mammalia; order Primates; family Cebidae; genus Cebus; species Cebus imitator. The sequence continues at coordinate 477,577 of NW_016108004.1, forward strand.
GCTAGGGTCAAAAGGTCCCACAAGTCAGGAGCCTTGCTTAACTGCTTCCAGCTGAAAATGGCTGCTGGCCATGTCACACGCAGCAGGAGCCCACCTGCCAGGTCAATAAAGAAGGCCTGGGTGCCCTCCATGCCTCACCAAAGACCAGGGTCAGTGGATGCCCTCGAAGTAGAAAAGGGCTGTCCTGAGACTTAGAAGACGACGACCTCCATCTCTGCCACAAAATCCTCCTCTGTGACATGGATAAGAACCTTGCCCACAGGTCCTGCATTCTCACAACGTGGCTGAGAGATTGCAGAGTGATAATGGAGGTGCAAGTAAGGTTTAAGCCTGAAAACTGATATTACCATAGACATCACCATACTCCAGAGACCCAGGTAGATACTGACTGGTCCAGCCACCACACCCCTCCACGCAGCGTCCTGGTCAGCCAGGACTTCTGGCTGCACAGACTTCTAACTGCACAGGTTCACAGTGCGAGTGGCAGGAAAGAAGGCATATGGATGGGGGCTGCTTAGGATCCCGGCAGTTACAACCCCAGGGAAGTCCATGCTGGAAGGACTCAGGAGAGACCAGATAAGGCTTCCTAGAGGAGGAAGAACCTGCCTTGGAAGCAAGGAGGATGAGGAGCCTGCAGGAGTCCTGACCCTGACCCTTCCTTGGGCCTGTCACTCCCGGAGACACTGGGTTCTCTCCCTTTCGGGGACACCATCTTGGACCACAGCTTCCCATCCCATCTTCCACAGGACTGGCTGGGTTGGCAGTTAGGGGTGTGAGTTAGGCTGGCTGAGGTTCCCTTAGGCAGCCAGCCAGGTCCAGAGTGTGGGAGGAGACTCACAAGGGGAGGGGGTAGAAAGCACAACCACAACCTCAATGCAGAGTGAAGCACGCGGGGCACGGCTCCATGCAGGGATGGGGCACCAGGCCAGGAGACGCCCCTTCCCATCCCCGGCCTCTTGTGAACTCCGGAAGGTCTAGGTCTGGTGGGGTGCGCCTTGCGGGCAGTTCCCTTGTTCCAGCCACTGTCTGGAGGAGCAGAAGGCGCGGGGACACGCACTCCCCCAACTCAACCTCGGTGTCTTCGGCCTGCCAGCAAAGACAACCTCCGGAGCCCCGGGCCTGGGATTTGTCGCCCGTGCGGTCCCGCCTGACCTTGGCGGGGTCACCAGAGTCCGGCGCCTGGAGCGGCTCTAGTGCAGCGCCGCGGGTCTGGGTGGGTGTCCCAGAGACCTGGAGGCTACGCGACTGGGGAGGCGGAGGCGCACCCCTCCGCAGGCCAGGCGGCGCAGCGCGGCTGGGCCCGCGCCCCCGCCCCCGCCCCACTCCCCTTGAGCTCTCTTCTCTGGAAAGAAAACCCGGAGTTGCACCCTGAAAGCGCCTCCGTCCCCACCCATCTCAGCCCGCCGCGCCCCAAGAGTTCCTCAAAGTTGCTGCAAGTCTCCAGGGCTGCAGCTGCAGGTGAGGGTGAGACGGCGCCGCGCGGCGGGCGGGAGCACGGTCAAGGCCTGGGGTGCCGAGTGCGCCCCCTCCCAGCCCCACGCGTGCACGCCCCCCACGGAAGCGCACCCAGCACTCCACCCCCGCCGCTGCCCTCTAGGCTCCCGCCCAATCAGAGGACGTGCTCGCGGCGCCACCGGTGGGCAGACACCCCGGCTCCTCGGCCGCAGCGGCCCGGCCCGACCACACTCACCGTCCTCGGCGCGCTGTCCCCGCGCGGCTCCGCTCCGGGCCGGCATCCCCCTGCTCGGCTGCCTCCGGCCCCCGCTCGGGCTCCGGCCCCCGCTCAGGCTCCGGTTCCCGCTCCGCAGGGCTCGGCTCGGCTACGGCGGCGGCGAGCGCGGCAGGGAGGGCGTGTGTGTACGCGAGGGCGCGCGGTCTGTGCGTGTGCGTGTGCGCGGGACGGTCCCGGCTCCCCTGCGCGCCCCGCTCCTGCCTCCTGTTCGCCACGCCGCGTTGCAGGCAGAATCCCTAACGCGCACCCCCACCGCCCACCCCCCCCGCCCCGCGCTCACACTCGCGCACACACACGCGCACACCCGGGCGCGCGCACCCCGGCCGCCGCACACCGGCTCCGCACTCCGGGCTCGCCCTCCTGGGGCGCTCACAAAGGACCCCCTGCCGGGCCGGCCGGAGCCCTTGGAGCGCGGCCCTGCGCCCCTCCTGGACCCGCCAGCCTCAGGACCCCGCTGCTCCGTGTGGGGAACCCGCGGGCGGCCCCGCTCCCTCATCCTGCCTGGCCTGGCCGCGGCCGCGCTCGCAGCCGGAACCCCGACCCTGGTGCCGACTCGGGCTTCCAGTACTCCCGCCCGACACGCGGGCCCCTTCCTCTGCACTGCCGCCCATCTTCCCCCTTCCAGCCCTGCCTCTCCGGCGCCTCCCTGCCTTCTCCCACCTGCCCAGCCTGGTCCTCGGTATCCCCGCTGCTCTCTGTCTGTCTCGCGGCCGCCATCTCCCGCGCCCCCTCCTTCCCACCGCCCTGCGCTGCCTCTCACATTCTCCGCATTACAGCGGGTGTCGCTCGCCGCTGGCGGGGCCCAGGGTTCGAGCGCGCAGTGGGCGGCGAGGGGACCCGCCGCGCCAGGCCCCGCCGCCCCCTCCGCTCTCCGCGGCTCCGCAGCTGCTAGCTCCGGCCTGGCGCTAGGGTGCCGACGTCCCGCGCTAGCCTAGGCTGCAGCTGACAGCGCTCATCTCGCCCGGGCTTAAAGGGATAGCGCACCTGGCTCGACCGGCCCCACCTGGGAGCGCCGGGGTGGGGGCCTCGTCTCGCAGGAACAATCCGGGTCGGTGGCTCAGCCTGGGCCGTGCAGGCGACGCCCTGTCCGCCGCCGTGGAGCCCGGTCCTCGGGGCTGGAGGTGAGTCAAGGAGAAGGACAGTCGGTAGCTGCCTGGACCACGCCATACAGGGGACGTTCAGCGGCCAGTCTCGGAGCCCACAGGCGGTGTGCGGCTGTCAGTGTACGCTGGGCGCCCTGGACTGCGGGGCCCGGGCGTGGGTTCGGGAAGCTGCCGTCCGAGTCTGAACTGCAGGTGAAGACAACTGTCGTGCAGGGAGGACAGGGCTCACGGGGTAGCTCACGGGGTGGCCTCCTGCTTCTCCTGTGTGACCTTGGACAAATGCGGCCCCTCTCTGCACCTCAGTTTGCCGCCTTTGGAAGGACATGGCTTCAGTCATCTTTGAGCCCATGCCCATCTGTGACACGGTTTTAGATCCCATAGAAGGGGGAGTCCCAAGGTAGACCCTCGGCCCCCAGAGTCCTGCCTCCTCCTTGCCTGTGACAGCTGAGGCCACTGCTGAGACTTGCCACCCCAGACCCTCACCAGGCCTGGTCTGCCCCTCCCTCCATCCAGGACCTTCCTTCTCCTGCCCCATCAGGGGAACCAGGGATCAAGGCAAAGTTGAGTTGCTGTAGGGACCTACCTTTTGCAGAGCTCCCTCACATCTAAGGTCTCCCTGGACCCTCATGACACCCCTGGAAAGTAAAGTGCACCCCTAGGCTCCTGGTCAGCCTGATCCTGGGCAAGTCTGGCACATGAGCATTTGGTCTTCAGGGACCCCTCCCCACCCTTACTCCCACACCAGATTGTCCCTTGCTCCCCAACCCTGCCGGGGGACACATTTTGCCCATTGTCCAGGAAGTTGCTGTCATGTGTCCCATCCCCTGCCAGGTCCTGGAGACACGTAGATGACTTAGACACATTCCTACCTTCAGAAAATACGGGAGGTATGATAGAGCTGGGGGGGTGGAGGAGGTCCTGGAGGAGGTGACATTGAAGCCAGGTCGTGAAGGATGAGTAAGAAATGGCCAGGCAGAAAGGAACAGAAAGGGCATCCTGTGTCAAGAGAGCACCTGCAAAGACCTGGAAGTGGGAAACGTAGTGATGGGTGTTCTGGAGGGAAGAGAGGCTCTACATCCTTGATTTCAGGAGTTTCCACTTTGTTCTGGGGCAGCAGCAGAGCGGCTGCTTGGCAAATCCAGGCAGCAGCCCCCACCCTCGCCTTTCAGCCACCACAGGGATATGGCTAAGGGCTTCCCAAGTGCGGCAGGTTTTGCCAGAGGCGGCCTCCTCTTCTGTTCCTCTGGTCTAAGCCCAGACCCAACCTCTAGTCCTGTATCCACAACCAGATGCAGCACAGCCTCCCCCTGCTGACGGGAGCTGGGAGTAGGAGAAGCCCAGGCTCTCTGTGGCTGTGATGTGAGTCCAGGAAGGGCCAAGCTCTTGTCCCCACCCATCATGAAGGCATCCTGTGAAGACCCCACACTTTCGTACCAGGCAGATCCTGTGTCAGTTCCAGCCTCAGTGTCCTGTTCTGTGCAATGGGAATAAATGTATGTTGCCAGTATCGTGATTGGTGAAGAGTCCATGAGGGACGCTGCTCCGGAATGGCCCAGCACAACGGGCACTCAGCAATGGCCTTGTCTTCCCCGTGCCTGAGCTTGGCTTTGTGGCCCATCCCAAAGTCCCTATTGCCTCCCCTCTCCCTCTTCCCCTGGCCATTTTCCTTCTGCCTCACTACTAGACTTCCTGGGGGCCTCAAGGGAGATGAGCTCACGACTGTTGCCTGCTCTGGCTCAGCACGCCTCCTGAGGAGTCTTCCCAGGGCTTCCAGGTAAGCCCTAGGGAAGCCACACGGAGACAGACAGCCTTTCCCCAGAGTCTCTGACATCCGTGCAGAGCAGCGATCCCAGTCTCCATCCCCAGCTATGTCCCACCATTCAGTTCACCCACTGACTTCTGCTGTCCTGGGAGCCACACAGCCTTTGTGTCCATGCTTGGGAATTTCTGCCCAGCTATGCAGTGCAAACTCAAATAGGTGGCCTACCTTCTCTGAGCCTTAACTCCCTCCCTAAGAATGGGAGCAAGCTGGTATGTGCCACGGGAGGGATGAGCCTAAGTCTATGTCATTTATTTTCCCCAGCAAGCCCAGGCCTAGTCCCTCCACCTGAGTTCTGCACATATGCAGGCAGGTACAGAGGCCTCTCTGGGATCCCCTTGTGTCCTGCCCTTGTGCTGGTGGCCAGCAGCTGTCCCCACCTCTTCCAGCAGGCTTTACAGAGAGTCATGGCAGGAATAATGACTGGGCCCACTTCACGGCCAGAGCAGTAGCAGGTGGGGGCCGGGGACAGGGACCAAGGACCAGACCAGCTGGGCAGCCCCAGGAGGGAGCTCCTCGACTAGGGGCTGACGACTGCCTGCTTCCCACCACAGAGGCTGGATCAGTGACCCCACAATGCCTGCCCAGGGCCACTCTGCTGTTTCCAGCCATCTCCACTAGCCAGTCATGGAGAACGCTGGCTGTGTCCCAGATCTAATCATCACGCTAGGGCTGAGGGAGTGAGGAGTCCAGCCGGGACTGAGGGAGTGGCCCACATGGAATCTGAGGAGGCAGCAGGCGTTTCCCACCCACTTCCTCTGAAACCCCCGGTTTTCTAAGCCAGGCTGAAAAGTAGGTCACCAAGGGTTCAGAGAAATGCCCTGCCCAGCTGAGCTATCTCTAAACACATCCAGTCTCCTCACCACGTCTCTCCCCACCTGTCCCCACCACCTATTGGTTTCTACATGACTCTCAAGTCCTTCCATCCCTAAGCGGCCTGCCTCAACCACCCCTCCCCAACCGACCTCCCTCCTCCTCTGCCGAGAGTGCGGCCGGGAGATTTTCATTCATTTGCTCACCCTCACACTCATCTTGGTGTTGTCATTCCCATTTCAGAGAAGAAAAAACCGAGGCTCAGGGAGGGGTTGCAGGATCTGAACTGAGAGCCATCATTCTTTATTCTTCCCATGAACATGCCTATGGGCCCACTTCATGCTACACACTGTGTCAGGCATGGGGAATAGCTGGCAGAGGCCTTAGAGTCTAGAACGAATCACCACGCAAACAAACGTAAAGTGACAACTGGGACACGTGCTATGAAGAGCTCTGTGGGGACGTTGTCTGGTCTGGGCATTCCTGCATGATGTGACATTCCACGTAGCACCAGAAAGTTGAGTAGACAATGACCCAGAGAGCTGGGGACCCCAGAGAGAGGGGATAACATGGGCAACATCCCCATGGTGAGACGAAAGAGAGAAAGTCCATGTGGCCAGAGCAAGAGGAGAGAGGATTAGAGATGGGGATGCAGGTGGCACAGGTCAGGACAATAGGTTCTAGTGAGACCAGTGAGGATTTGGGTTTTTACCCCGGAGGCTCTGGCTGGCCCTGGAGTTTCAAAGCAGGGGACAGTTCCACCTCTGTTCCTCCAACTATCACCCAGCCCACCACTCTGCACCCAGGGACCACTTCCACCCTCTTGGCTGATGCCCAGGCCCTGGCACAAGGCAGACATCCTGGGGACTCTGAGTGGGCAGCATCGTGAGAAAGCAGGAGGCCTTGGTCCCACCTCTTGTCACATGCTAGCTGGATGCCTCCGGGCAGCACCTGCACTTCCCTGTCCCCCAGGACTGTAAAGAATGGTCTGATGGTCCTCTGCTATCTCTAGTTGATCCGGGGCCATAGCCTGTAACAAGGGAATGGAGAAGACACAGTGTGACCCTGCCCGGGCCAGATTCCAGGGCCTTGGTGCTGCCATGGGCACAGGGGCTGCCTGAGGCCTGCTGCTGGCCTGTGCCTTCCCATCCATCCTCTGCCCCCAAGCCTGCCTCACCTAGCCCTTCCCAAGGAGGGCACTCCAGGAAGCTTTCTTCCTGTCCCCACCCCAGACCTCAGCTGCACCCTCACCATGTCTCCACCATGGTCTGGCAACTGCCTCCGATGTCTGGGAGTCCCTGCTGGCCTGTAGGTGCTCAGCTGCACCACTGGGCCTCTGGTTTTCCATCTGTGGAAGGGTGTTGTCCTCTGTTCTTCCTGTCTCGCTGGACAGGAGAGGACAGTGGGATCTGGAATTCTTGTCATAACCATCAGCTGCTCTGTCCGGCTCCTTCCTGTCAAGCATCCTCCTCCGACCCTGAAGTCAGTGCCACTGTGGGTCACAGACACACCGGCTGACCCCATAAAACCTTCCCTGCAAAGTTGTAGCCATCTGCGGCCCCCAAGTAGGACTGTATCACCGTGGTGGGCATCAGTGAGCAGAGACAGGATTATAGAGCCCATTAACAGCTGGAAAACTGGGGCTCCAGACAGAAGGGGCTGGCCCAGGCCACCACCACAAGCCCTCCTATCTCAGTCCATGCTAGACTGCCTGGGCAGGCCCAAGGAAACAGGACTGCGTGGGGCGCTGTCTTCCATCCCCAGTGTTCCCTGGCAGGTTCAGAAAGCAGCTGCTCCTTCTCAGGTGACACTGCACTCCGCAGTCTGTATGAGGGGCTTCTTCTCTTGTGTGAGTTGCAGTTTCTGCTTGGGAGGCTGCCTTACCTTGTTAGGGGACCTGCCTAAGGAAGCGGTAATGGCCCTGCAGGAGCTGTCCCCAGGTCAGCACAGGGCCCTGAGCTCATGGAGCAAAGGCCAGGCCAGCTTGTTGAGAGGGCCCAGGTCGATCCCCAGTCTGCCACATCAGCTTTTTCTATACTAATCACTCCTACCTGAAACGTGGGAAGTGTTTTGCTGTCCACAAGTCTAATTGCACATGTCTTTTCAGGGAAGGCTCCCTACAGCCCAGGGAAGCAGGAGCAGGGATTATCCACACTGTACAGATAAAGAAACCAACGTGCAGGGTTATGGCCATCTGGACCCTGGAGTCCTGCAGTCCAGCACGGTCGCACAACAGGGCCCCGGGAAAGGGTGGTGCCGGAGGCAGCAGGGCAGTGCGAGCTGCAGGTGTTGGGGATCTGGGCAGAGAGTGGACCCTGCCTGTTACTGAGAGATGGGACTGTACTTGCACTTTGAGAGGCTGGGGAGTGGAGGTGGGGGTGGTGTGCAGGAATTTGGGGAACTGACCGGCCATGCAGTTCCCACTCACCAAGGGTGGGCCCTGTGCCAGGCCCACCGAGTCTGTCCTCAGGGAACACAGAGGCTGTGGGCTGACAGACAGGTACATGGATAGCCTGTCTGTGGATGCACACAGGAGAAGGCCAAGGTTCCAAGTTCTGGAGTGGGCACTGTGTTGGGGTGCGGACTGGAGGTCAGCACGGTCACAGAGCCGAAAGTCAGGAGCCCATGGAGCCTGGACCTGAAGAAGAGAGGGCCTGGCGATGCAGCTATGCAGGCATCAGTGGAATCTGGCTCTCCCCTACAGGTGAGAGTGGCTGGTTCACTGGGCAAGGGAAGAGGGCCTGGGGCATAGGGAGCACCCTCGGAGAAGAAGCATGTCTCCTCTGAGTCCTCAGCTCCCACCAGCCCAGGCCTGGCCTGCTGCAGCGGGTCAGGGAGCATGTGCTGGCCACATGGATGTGTTCAAATGCAAGAACGCAAGAAAACAGAAGGGAGAGAGGGAGGAAGGGAGGAGGGACCAGCAGCAGCACAGACAGAAGCCTATGAGAGCACCTCCACGGTTGTGGGAAGAGCAGGTTGGTGAGTGGGGAGGGGCCAGAGGGGACCCCCAGGCCTTTTCAGCAGAGTAACTGTTTCCTGTGAGCTGACCCCTGTCAGACTTCACAACCTGGTTCCAGGGAACCCTCACCTAGACACACTGTGAGCAGTCACTGGACACAGCTGCCCTGGAAGGGCAGGAGGACTGCAGTCTGAAGGGGCATCTGGGCAGTGCCCTCCTTCCCTGCTGCTGGGGTACCATGACTGACAGGCCTCAGGTGAGTACCCTCCCCCTGGCGAGGAGGCAGAAGAGAGAGCCTCCTCCCCAAGGCCTTACTCTTCCAGGGACAGCTGCATCCAGTGACTGCTCCAAGCAGGGGATAAAGGCTATTCTTTGTCCCATCTCAGGACACCCCTGCAGAGACAGCTCGGATCCAGAGCTCCTCACAGAGTCTGCCTTGTGAAGGCATCATGGCCCAGCCCCCCCACCCCATCCTGCCTGCTTCCACGTGGATCTCCCTCAGAGTCTGCTTCCTAGGGAGCCAGCCTGCCCTCACTGGTGTTATCATCCCCGTTTACCCATGAGGCAACTCACGCACACAGGTGTTAAGTGACCTGTCCATTGTGCCCAAGGTTGCCCAGCTGATAACTGGCAGGTCAGGGCCCAGCTTGGGAAGGAGGATATCAGGGCCCTGTGCTAACTGAAGGTAGGTGGGAGAGGTCAGTCCCTAGGGAAGGCTGGTCCAGCCCACAGGCCAGCGCTAGAACTCACAGGGACCTCTTCCATCTGCCCCCCTCTGCATTCCACAGACAGAGAAACAAGTCAGAGAAACAACAAGACTTGCCCAGGCTCATGATGTCAATTAGTGATAACCCTGGGAATATTCTCTAGAGTTCTGCTTCTCAGGCCAGTGTAGGTGTTACCTTTGGAGCAGAGTGATAGTCACTTCCTGCCTGTCTCCCTTTCCAAGCACTGCACTGGGTCTCAGGGTCATGAGTCTGGCTGGGCTGAACCTTAGCCCATTTCCCGAGGCCGGAATGAGGTGCCTGTGGTTCCCTGGGCTCTTCACGGAGACCTCTGCAGCAGCCAGAGATGTCCAGCCCTGGCATGAGGGTGGGATGTACTGGGCTGGGTGGGCAGGCAGGCGTCTGATTGGCACAGTAGAGCAGAAGGGAAAGAAATCAATTTGAGTGTTTGATTAATTTTAATTTTTAATTTGCAGGGAGAGAAACACACCCCATTTGACACTGCACACTTGTGAGCTGCTGGCATTCACCATGGCTGCCACCACTGCGGCCTGGTGTGCCTAGCAGCTCCCTGCACTTCTGGCAGGTGAGCCCATCCCCTGCACGGCATACTGAGCTGCAAAGCTGGGAGAATGGGTCCCTTGCAGGGGCCTCCACCCCTTCTGCCTAGGAGAAAAGTGTCTACTGAGTCCCCTCTGCATGAGATGAGTAGGGCCAAAGATGTGCTCCCCTGGAGAGTAGCCTGGCTGGGCAGTGTCTATGCCGAAGTCAGGGTGTGTGAATGGGCTCTCAGACGTGGTGGCAGACCAGTTTCCGGGGCAGGGCAGGCTGAGCGCACCTGCCTCGCAGGTACTGAGTAGTTGCCCAGCCTGCCTGCATTCGTGGGTGACCCTACACATAGGGTCAGATCTGTCCCAGAACTGGAACACTCCTCACTCTGTGTCCCGCCACTTTGAGAGTCAGAGCTCTGCTGTCTCTTGGTTTATCTGGAACTTGACTGTGCCGGGGCTGGGGAAAGTTGGCCTGAACTGGGAGAGACTAAGTCGCTCGACTCTGTGGTTCCTCTCCCGCTGCCAGGCCCCAATCCCTGACAGCAGTGTCGTAGGAGGTTGGGAGCAGAGGCCCTGGAATAAGGTGGCCTGGCTGGAGCCATGGCCCTGCCACTTATTAGCTGTGTGACCCTGGGGAAGCCACATAATCGTGTTGGGTGTAGTCTTCAGGCATCCTTCCAACAGTTCTCCAGGACTCACCTCCTCTTGGTATCTTCAAAACACGAGATCCAGTGGCCTCCTCCAGGAAGCCCTCTGTGATAAAGCCTCCTTTTTTCTCCACCTCTACTATTTTCAGCTCAGAACATGAACTCTCTCTGACCCCTTCTTGGCCCTTAGTCGTCTGACTTTGTGCAACTCATCCTCAGCGTACAGTGTGTGCCAGAGACAGCATGGCCTTTGAAACAGGCATCCCTGCTTCAAATCCCAGCTCCACTCCGCGCTGGCTGCCTAGGCCCATCCCTTGAGCAACTCAAATGCAGTGGATCCAAAACTGAACTTATCATCCCTCCCCTTTTTCATCTCAGTAAACAACACCCACACTTACCAGTTGCTCATGCCAGAGAGTTAGGAGCCATCTGAGACTCTCCCTCTTTCCTGCCTTATTCCCTGCATCCTATTCTGTCCCTGTCCTTGGCTACATACCCCCTGATGGAGCAGGTAGAGGGTGGGGGATGGGAATTCTCTCTTTACTTCCTTGCATGGCAGGGCTGAAGGAACAGTCAGCCCTCTCGTCCCACTTTACACATGAAGACACTGAGGCTCAAAGAGGGTCAGTACCTGCCTTGGGCCTGATGGTGAGTTGTTCATAGCAGAGCTAGACTGAGAAGCCAGATCTCCTGTGCAACCCAAGTGGGCATCCTGGTCAAGGCCAGGCCTTGTGACAGCGGCAGAAGGAGACCTGATGTCCTGAGCCTCTGGCCCACTTCCCCCTATACCCCAGGCCCAGAGAGTTTGCAGGGGAGGAACAAGGGAGTGGGATTATGCTCAAGTTCCTGGGCAGAATGAATGATCTACTAGTGAGAGTTCACGAAACCAGATAGTGCAGTATCCAGAACCACATCATCAGGGGTGAACACAGCCTGGCTCCTGGAAGCCCTGCTTGAATGTGGCCACAGGAGGAAGGGAGGAAAAGCCTCAGCCATCAACCCAGTGGCCATCCCCTGTGTCCCCCCACCCAGCTCTCACAGTAGCTGAAATTCCACCGCTGCATCTGGCCCAAGTGCAAATTAATGCCTTCCCTGACCAATGGAAGAGCTGGTACGAGGGTGGGAGAGAGGGCAGGAAGAGGAGTCAGTCAGGCTGAGGGTCCCATAGGGCACCTGGGATCACAGGGCTTAGCCTCCTTTGTTGAGCACCTTCTGTGTGCTGGGCACTATGCCAAGTGTTTTGTAAGATTTAGCTCAGTTCTCCCTCCCTGCAGCTCCAAGGTTCTCCTCCATGTGGCCCGAGCATCACCCAACCTTTCTGGGTCTCATTTTCCTCCTCTGTAAGATAAAAGTATAATCATATCTGGCTGACTCACCTGGTGGCCACAAATATTTTTTAAGAAAATCTTAAAAATAAAATTAGTAACAATAACCACTTCTAGAAGCTGTTGGATAATTAAACAAGAACATGTGTAAAAGTGCTTCCTATAATGCTGGTCACAAAGTAGATGTTAATTAAATGCTGATTATAAATGAACTGACTCACTTGGTAAGGCCCACAATCTGCTCAGTTCATGCTCATGAAATCTGAGCTGTGAGTAAGTAAATGCTTCGCTACTTGCCCCTGGAATGGGGCAGAGCTGGGGGTAAAGAGTGGTGTCTGGCCAGGGCTAAGGGACAAAAGAGTTGTCCAGAAATCCAAAGCACTGACAAGGCAGAGAGGAGTGAGGCCACAAAAAAACAGCCACCCAGAGACCAGCCCCCGATCTTGTCTTCTAAAAGCCTCTCTTTCTGAAGTTTGGGTCTGGGAGGGCCAGATCCAAAGCCTCCAGGTCCTCTGGAGTTTCCAAGCCTCGAAGTCAAGAAGAAGGAAGGACAGCCTCACTCACTGGGAGGGAGAGGGGAGTGGCAGAGACGCAAAGTGAGATGGAGAGATGGAGACATCAGGCTAACAACCACATGACCGCCACCACTAGGAAGCACTCACAGCAAGCACACGTGCTCATGTTACTCCTCTAAACAACCACATCAAGGCACTGTCAGACCCATACATGAGGCTAATTATGACTCGCCAAGGTCGTGGCCTGTAAACCTCAGAGCCAAGAGTTAAGTCTGGGTCTTTCTGGCTATAAAGACTGTGCTAGGAGCCACCATGAAAGAGAAGGAAGAAGGGGAAGATGGTGCCGAAGCTCAGCCTCTCCTCAAGGTCCCAGACTCCCTGGCCCAGGGCAGTGGGACCCCCAACCTCCCAAACTGATACTTTCTTAGACAGTGTGCAGACACTCCGAAGGCTTACGAGCCCGAGGAATATCTGCCTCTTCCCAGCCTTTCACCCTGGAGGAAAGACCAGGGGTACCATGGAAAAAAGCTGGCCATGCATCAAAACGGGGACAGAATGCCTGGGGTAAAAAATGAAACATTTTTACAACAGTAAATACATGCCAACCACTGCTCTAAGTTATATATATACATATATATATATATATATATATATATATTTATAAAAAATGTAACTTTCATATGAGAATTAAATTAAACATACATATGTTTAATTCTCACAATAACATATAGAAGTGAGTACTTTATCATCCCCATTTTATAGATGAGAAAACTGAGGCACACACTGCCGAATTAATGCATCCAAAGTCTCACAGCCCGAGAGTGGCAGAGTCCAGGTCTAATTTCAGGTGGTGAGGTTGCACAGGCTGTGACTGTAATAATTCACCATCCTGCCTATCAAAACAACCAAGGACTGTGCTCAAGCCCAGAGCCATGCAGGATGGTGTGGGGATAAGATTTGAGTTACAGCTATTTGCTCACAGTTTTTAGAATGCAGAAAGTAAGACACCTATAGCTTTGCAGACTCGGCCCAGAGCAGCAAGCTGGGCTGCTCCTGCTGTTGCCCTTGCTCCAGGAGATGTAGACCCAGACAGTGAGGCCAACCCACTGAATGACTTGGGCAAGTCATGTTCCTCCAGGACCCAGGCCCTATGTACTCATATGATGAATTCTTAGGACCAACCAGTTGGTTTTTTTTGAGATGGAATTTCACTCTCGAGCAGGCTGGAGTGCAATGGCGCAATCTTGGTTCACTGCAACATCCACCTCCTGGGTTCAAGTGATACTCCTGCCTCAGCCTCCCCAGTAGCTGGGATTACAGGCATGTGCCACCATGACCAGCTAATTTTGTATTTTTAGTAAAGATGGGGTTTCTCCATGTTGGTCAGGCTGGTCTCCAACTCCCAACCTTCAGTGATCCACCGGCCTCAGCCTCCCATAGTGCTGGGATTACAGGCATGAGTCACCGCACTCCTGACAGAACCAGCCAGTTTTAAAAAACCAGCCTCCTCATCCCACCTGCCTCCTGGAGTCCAAGGCGCTCTCCAAGGTTCTGAAATACCTTTCCTGGCTGTAGGCCAGTAATCTGGAGACCCTAAAATTGACCTGGTTCTCTAAACACGTTCTTTAAATCCAGGCAGAAAAATTGACATTTTGGACATGGACTGTTACTCTAAACACACGGGAAGAGCTGTTTCTTAGATTCCCCCATCCCAGCAAGAAGAGTCCCTTTGCGAAGGTCACAAATTAATGCACCTCCCTCTCCTCCCTGTGGGTGGCTCCGATCCCATCTGAATTTCTGTGTAATGGACTTGCCTTAATGAGATGGGCTGGTCTGTAACCTCAGAATTGGGGTGAGTGCAGCAGGAGGTGTTTAACCCGGGGCTCAGTAAATGCCATCAGCTGTCGTCATCACTACCACTATTGTCATCTGCCCTGGGCAGCCCCCTCTTCTGGGACAGCAACCACAGCCTGTTGTGTACCCCCAGCTTGCAGCTCCAGAAAGCACACCCAGGGAGAAGGCAGTGGTCTTCATCTTCTTCATCACTATCCTAGAAAGGTGGCCAGATGGCAGTGTTCTGGGAAAAAGGGAAGAGGGCTCTCCCTTTAGAGGCTGCCAGCTGGGACACAGGACCTCGTTAATCAGTCTCCACTGCAGAGTAACAAGAGTAACAATGCTGGCTCCGCCACTGGATCCAGGGGTCTTCAACTCCTCATTTCAGAGGCCCCCTTTGTGCTAAAGCCCTCTGCTTTGGAGACCTGAAATATCCTTGCCCCTCTTGTGCTTTCAGGTTAAAACTAGGTGAAGGTCTAGACAGGCTGCACTGAGAGATTCTGGTGGGGCAGCCCCATGAGGTGTCTCCATGACAAACTGACTATGAGGCCAGCTGTTTCCTCCACACCCCACCTATCTGGGCCTCAGTCTCCCCATTCCAGTCAGAAACCAGGCGGCCACATTCTAGCTATTGAAGAAGATAGGGGTCCTCCCCATTTAAGGAAGGGGCCCAGCTGATGGGGAAAGGGCTGTGCACCCACAAGCGTGGGGGGTAGGGAGAGAGAAGGAACTATGCCTCTTCTCTTTTCTTCCTCGCCCCCACATTCTCCCAGTTACCCCAGCTTGGAAGGACAAGGCCCAGAGCAAATGGCCCTCACCCTTGCCATCACATCTAGCCCCAGCCAGCTGGGACACAGGACCTCGTTAATCAGTCTCCATTGCACAGTAACTATGCAGCCTCACCACTGGATCCGGGGGCCTTCAGCTCCTTTCCGCAGACCCTTACTGGGCACTGTGTTCCTGATCTGTACCAGGCCATTCTCTTACACACAGTCTCGTTTGATCTTTATGACAACATGTGGAAGTAGAGATTTTACAAATGAGGAAACAGGCCCAGCGAGGTCAAGGCATGTTCCCATGGTCACACAGCTGAGAAGGGTGAATCTGGAACTCCAGTCTGCCTTTTTGCAGCCTGAAGAGAGCAGCTCTCCTAGCCCTGCCTCAGATGGTTGACCCCACAGGCTGGCCACAGCACCTCTGCCTAAGGAAAATAACCCATGTTGACATGTCAAAGGCAAAAGGAACGCCTGGCCTGGCACTGCTTACACCTGCTCTGGGAGAACCTGTCCATCTGGCTCCCTGGACCCTCAAGGAAAATGCCATGGGGGTAATTGTCCTGGAGTGGAAAAGCAGTCACCCCCAAGGCACAACCTCTTCCTTGCTCCTGCCTGGCAGGGAGTCAGGCACCCAGCACATGGCAGGGGCTGAGAGTGAGAAACAGAGAGGGGATCCAGGAGAGCTCTGTGCCCTTCTTCCCACCCACTTGACCACAGGCCACTCCCTTGACTGAGCCCCTGAGAAAGACTCATCCTAAAATGTTAATATGTTCTGAAAGAGTCAGGGGTCACAGATGTCACTCATGCCCCGGGAGTTAGGCAGTTAAGAGGAAGTGGGCCCCCTGAGAAGGGGGAGGGGAGTGCCACCCCACACAGGCATACAGTCTCAGGGCTGCCAGGCCTCTTGATTTTCAAGAGAAGCCAAAATTCAGACTTTGTTCAGAAAATGCCCATTTTAAATGTTGGCTACTAATTCAAATTTTTTTAAGTACGGGTGTGGACCAAACACTTGCCATCTCTGGCTTCTGCCCGTAGATGTTCCTACTGATTGAGGCTCGGTGGATATCAGCACAGCGTGGGCCCAGCACTTCCCAGTTCCCAGAGCCCCTTTGCTGTGGTTTGAGTATTTCCGTCACCTCCAAAATTCTCGGTGCTACCATATTGAATGGTGGGGCCCTTAGTGGGGTGGTGAAGTCATGAGTGTTCTGCCCTCATGAATGGATTAGGACCTTTATAAAAGGGCTTGTGGCTGGCTGGGCCCAGAGGCTCATGCCTGTAATCCCAGCACTTTGGGAGGCCAAGGCAGGTGGATCACTTAAGGCCAGGAATTTGAGACCAGCCTGGCCAACATAGT
This sequence comes from Cebus imitator, assembly GCF_001604975.1. Lineage (NCBI taxonomy): Eukaryota > Metazoa > Chordata > Mammalia > Primates > Cebidae > Cebus > Cebus imitator. The sequence goes on from NW_016108004.1 coordinate 493,729, forward strand.
GAAACCCCATCTCTACGAAAAATACAAAAAAATAGCTAATCATGTTGGCGCACACATGTAATCCCAGCTACTGAGGCAGGAGGATCACCTGAACCTGGGAGGTGGAGGTTGCAGTGAGCCCACATGGCCCCACTGCACTCCAGCCTGGGCAGCAGAGCAAGATTCAGTCTAAAACAAGCAACAGAAAAAGGGGGGACTTGTGGGAGTTATGGGCATGGGATCACCCTCTTTTACTCCTCTACCATGAAAAGACATCACTTACCTCCCCCAGAGGATGCAGCCTTCAAGGTGCCACTGTGGAAGCAAACGGCAGCTCTCCCCAGACAACAAACCTGCCAGCACCTTAATCTTGGACTTCCAGCCTCCAGAGCTGTGAGGAATGAGTTTCTGTTCTTTATAAATCGCCCAGTCTCAGGCATTTTGTTAGTGCAACACAAATGGAATAAGGCACCCTTTCCATACACTCTCATCTGAGCCTCAGGCATCAAGGTCCCTTTCTAAAGATGTAGAAACTGAGGCTCAGAAGGGACAGAGTCTTCAGTGGGTGGGCCCTGACCTCAGCCCAAGCCTCCTCCTGCTGCCCCAAGTCAGTGAGCTGATCTCCCCTGCAGCCCAAGGAACACAGACAAGCTCTTTCCTCCTGGGCTCCACCAGATAGAACTGTCCTGAGCACAGATGAGGACACCAGGCTGCTGTGAGCAGCAAGACGCCGGGAGCCTGGGGCAGAGCGGGTACTGATTTTACTCAACTCTCCATCCTCAGTAGGCCCTTTTTAAAAAAATTTTTGCATCAGAGTCTTATTCTGTCACCAAGGCTGGAGTATAGGGGTGTGACCATGGCTCACTGCAGCCTCCACCTCCCAGGCTCAAGCAATCATCCCACCTCAGCCTCCTGAGTATCCAGAACTACCGGTGTGTGACATCATGCCCAGATAATTCATTTATCTTATTTCTTTTTTGAGGCAGCATCACACTCTGTCATCCAGGCTGGAGTGCAGTAGCACCATCTTGGTTCACTGCAACCTCTGCCTCCCAGATTCAAGCAATTCTCCTGCCTGAGCCCCCCGAGTAGCTTGGACTACAGGTGCATGCCACCATGCCCAGCAAATTTTTATGTTTTTAGTAGAGATGAGGTTTTATCATGTTGGCCAGGATGGTCTCAAACTCCTGACCTCAAGCAGCCTGCCCACCTCGGCCTCCCAAAGTTCTGGAATTACAGTCATGAGTCACTTAGCCTAGCCTTACTTCATTTATTTTTTATAGATATAGGGTCTCACTATGTTGCCAGGGCTGGAAATGGACCTTTTTGATTGACATTCTGTGGTGGAGCAGGGACCCAGGCCCCAGAAAGGGCCAAGCTAGGCTGTAGGTAGGCTGCTAGTGACTTTGGTAGTGGGAATGAATGATGGATTGATTGGATTTTCTCCATTTGGAGGTGATGCTGGCTCTGTTATGTGCAAGTCTCATTGATATTTTTAATCAAGAAATTGCTCCATTGGTGGGTTAGGCAGGGATGGGAACTAGGCTGAGGGGCCTGGGCTCACAGAAGCTGGGGCTCAGGAACCACTACACGGCTCCTCATGGGAGACTGGAGAGGTGAGGAAATCCACAAGCCTAAGTATGGAATCACCAATTCCTTTCTTGTGTTTTACACGCATGTGCACACATGCCCAAGGCAGGTGTGGAAACACCAGCACATGCACACATGTGTAAACAGGCAGATATACACAAATACAGGCCCCAAGCCTTTGCTCACACCAGACTCCCCACCTGGGACTCTGTCCCCTTCTTTCTGAATCTTCCCATGTCACTTCTTGGGCCTGCTCCATCCCCCACCTCTGGAGCCACAGAAGGGTGCCTGGACCCAGGCTCATACTTGGGGTGATACCCACACCCCACCCTCTTCAGGAGTTCTGCGTGTCAGTGGGGTGAGGGCTGGGGGAAGGCTCCTGAAGCAGGTTCAAGTCCAGGACCCAAGACAGTGCCAGGACCAGCAGGGGGGCAGGGGGGCATCCTGAAGTTGCGAGGATGGGAGTGCTGAGCCTGCTGGCAGGGGTCTGATGAGGCCCCTCCGTGAGGAGAAGGGCCTGAAAACACGTCTTTCAGTGCCCTCTCCAGAAAGCCCTCCAGGACTGCCATGGGCCAGCTGCTCTCTCCTTCCTCTGAATTCCTCATCCCTGACTATTGGCAGATCCTACTGGATACTGTGCTCAGGAAATCTTAAATCCATCTTCCACCTTTGGGATGAGCTCAGACCCAGGATTGGACTTACAAAATCCAAGCTCCTCCGTGGTGAGGAGGGAGCCTCCCGCACCTAGCAACAGAGATACCAGGCCAAGTATGATTGGTCACTTCCCTCTCATGGGAGAGAAGGCATGAGCTGATTGGCTGGTGATGCCTATAAAAGGGAGAAGCCAGTGGGCACTATTCTTAGAAGCAAATCCATGCAAAGAGACATGGTCAGGCTTGGCCATCTTCAAAGGGGATAGTCACTGCTCAGAACTCCCCATCTCACCCAGGAAGGCCAGAGCAGAGAACTATTCAGTGGATGGGTCCCATTTCAGCCACACTCCCAGCAGATTTCAACCGTGATATTCCCAGGAAAGTGGGCCCAAACTCTCAGTCTGTTCATGGGGCAGAACTATTTGCAATAAAGTGAAAGGTTCTGGCACTCGGAGGGCTAAGCCTAGATTAACCAGAACCAACCTATGCACGTTCCTCAGAGGGCCCCAGCACCCATAGGGGCAGGTGTGTTTCTGGAAGGTAGGCAGGGTTCCAGCCATATCTGGGAGAAGCCAAGAGCTTGCAAGCTGGAGGGGCTTTGGGTGTGATGTGGCCCAGCTGCTACTACACAGATCAGGAATCGGTGGCAGAGAGAAAGGGAGAATTGGTTCTTGGTCACTCTGGTACTTATAAGCAGGTAGGCCTGGGACCCTGCTCGTGTGTCCAGGGCTCTTTCCTCTGTACCACTCAAGCCTGCAGGTCCCGAGTTGGGCCTGGCTCTTTACCCTCATACCTTTGCGTATGCACCCGGGACACCTTTCCCTCCACCTTCACCAGGTAAGCCCCTACCCACTCTTCAGTTTTCACCCTGGGATCACCTTGCCTAGGAAGCCCTCTTGGGTGCCCTCTTTGTTCGTCTTTGTGCTCCTGAGGCCTCTTGCACGCCCATCACAGCTCTGGACACACTGGACTCTCACTGTCTGTTTCCATGCCTGTCTCCCCACAAGGCTGT